>NC_092716.1:95008427-95191712 GCF_047496885.1 Scyliorhinus torazame
TTGGTGCCACCTTTCTAATGCTCCCTGCGATTCTGGATGGTGTGCAGTTGATTTAAATTGTTTTATTCCTAAGCTATCCATAAATTCTTTGAATAACCTTTAGGTAAAATGTGATCCTTGATCCGATTTTGTTTCTGTTGGTATCAGTAAAGAATTTAAGCAACTCCTCCACAATCTTTTTAGCTGTAATATTACGTACTGGAATGGCCTCTGGAAACCTAGTAGATACGTCCATTATCGTCAAAAGATATTGATTCCCACTTTTCGTTTTAGGAAGCGGTCCTGCGCAATCAATTAAGACCTTTGTAAAAGGTTCCTCAAATGCTGGAATGGGTATTAAGGGTGCTGGTTTTATCACTGCTTGAGGTTTCCCTATCACTTGACATCTGTGACATGATTGAGAAAATGTAACTACATCTTTATGTCATCCAGGCCAATAAAAATATTTTTGTATTTTAGTTTGAGTTTTCCTCACTCCCAAATGATCTCCGACTGTTACCTCATGTGCAACGCACAACACCTCCTTTCTATATCATACCGGCAATACTACTTGATGAACTTCTGCCCACTTTTCATCCGCTTGCATATGTAAAGAACTCAGTTTTCTCATCAAGACATCATTTTTACGGTAATAACACACTGGTATACACTCAGATTCCTCTTCCGTGTATGCTTTCTGATACATCCGTTTTATTTCTATATCTTTCTGTTGTAACTCCGCCAATTTTCCTGAACTAAAAATATCCGCCTCATCCTCCACATGTTCTTGTTCTTTTTCAACCATCTGATCTAAAATCGTTTCTGATAATTGAATTTCAACTTTATCTTCAGTCTTTTATTTCTCCTCTTGTCTTAACCTGTGACTTTGCGACCTTGTTACTACACAACCGGAAAATCCCAGGATATTCGTCCTTCAACACTTCAGTTGTCTGATTTTGCACTGGCTTATCAACCACAGTAGGCATCACTCCCACCTGCGATCCAGCTATATCATTACCCAAGATAAACTGTATTCCTGGACAAGATAGTTTCTCTGTTACTCCTAATACCACTTCACCACTCTACTGGACTTTCCAACCTTACCTTATATAATGGAACACTACTCTTCTCATCCTGAATTCCACATATTACCACCTTTTCTGGCAATATTCTTCCCAAACTACATAACTCCTCATCTCTTACCATTAAAGATTGACTAGCTCCCGTATCTCTTAAAATTGTGACTTCTTTACCGGCTCCTCCTGATACACATGAGTAACTTTACCCCCACGAGTAAATTCTTTAAAGTGATCTGGCACCTTCTTATCAATCACCTCTTGATCAGGCTGTACAATCTTTTGCACCTCCTTCACTTCACTTAGGCTTTCCTTACCACTTTAACAAATCCCATTGTCTTATCCTGTTTTACTACATCAGCCTTCCCAGTGCTTTTCTTCAACCATCAACACTGTGACTTTACATGGCCTAATTTATTTTAATGAAAACATTTTCATGTCTCTTCCACCCTCCTGGATTTCTTTTTAATCTGAGGTACACTCTCCTTATTATCTCCCATTAAATCACCTTTACCTTTACCACTTGAGTATTTCTCATGTCCCCAGTTTCTATCCCTCACAGGCTGAAACTGATGTCGGAAACCAAGCTTTGATTTATGAACTAATTCATAATCACATCTGCCATTTCCGCTGCTAACCTTGCAGTTTTTTTTTGAGAAAATATTTTATTGAATCATTTGTAATTTTTACAATTTAACATATTGACATTTCTAAAACAACCGCGCGGGTCGACGCACAAAATGCCCCCTAAAATAACAACAAACAATAAACCATGTACCCCACTTCTCCCGCCCTATCCCCAATTACCCGTATACTAAATTCCCTGTCCTTATTTAACATTACCATGCCTCCTATTTTCCTCCACCCCCTCCCACCCCCCAATTTTTCCCTTTCCTCCCTTACTGCTAACGTTCAGTTTATGATAAAGAAATCGATGAACAGCCGCCAACTCCGGGCGAATCCCTGTATTGTTCCTCTCAGAGCGAACTTGAATTTCTCCAGACTGAGAAACTCTGCCATATCACTGACCCACACTCCTGATTTCGGGGACTCCGAGTCCCTCCATCTCAGCAAGATCCGTCTCCGGGCCACCAGGGCGGAGAAAGCCGGGATATCGGCCTCCTCTCATGTCTCCAAGGTCGGAAAGCCCTCCTAGATGAATAGATCCCCAAACCTCTCAATCCCTGCCCACTGCCATACCTTAAAGCCCCCATCCAGCCCCCCCGGGACAAACCGGTGATTGTCACAGGTCGGTGACCACGATGACGCTCCCTCCAGTCTAATGTGTTGCCTCCATTGCCCCCACACCCTCAGGGCTGCCACCACCACAGGACCTGTGGAGTACTGAGCCGGCGAGAACAGCAGGGGCACCGTCAGTAAAGCCTCCAGATTTGTACCTTTGCAGGATGTTGCCTCCATCCGCTCTCAGACCGACCCCTCCCCCACTACCCACTTCTTGACCATTGATATGTTGGCAGCCCAGTAATAGTTAATAAAGCTCGGGAGAGCCAATCCCCCTTCCCCGCGGGCCCGTTCCAGGAGTACCCTCTTTACTCTCGGGGTTTTATCCGCCCATATAAACCTCGATATCGCCACATTCATACTTCTGACCTTTGGGCCAAAAATTGGGAGACACTGAAAAAAGAAAAGCAGTCTCGGAAGGACCGTCATCTTCACTGTCTGAACCCTCCCCGCCTGTGTCAGTGGGAGCATGTCCCATCGACAAAAATCCCTTCTCATTTGATCCACTGCTTTGCCCAAATTTAACTTGTGAAGCTGCCCCCAGTCCTTGGCCACTTAAATCCCCAGATACCTAAAACTCTTCCCAACCA
Organism: Scyliorhinus torazame; assembly: GCF_047496885.1. Lineage (NCBI taxonomy): Eukaryota > Metazoa > Chordata > Chondrichthyes > Carcharhiniformes > Scyliorhinidae > Scyliorhinus > Scyliorhinus torazame. Next base: position 95,011,315 of record NC_092716.1, read on the forward strand.
CTTTAAAAGGTAGCTCCTTCAGCCTCCTTTCCTGCCCCCGTGCCTGAATCACGAACATCTCGCTTTTTCCCATATTTATCTTATAGCCTGAAAATCGCCCCAATTCTCCTAATACCACCATGATTTTGGTCATTCCCCCACCGGGTTCGTGATATAAAGCAGCAAATTGTCCGCATAGAGAGAGACCCTGTGTTCCCCCCCCCGCCCCCCCCCCCCCCCGCCCCTTCACTATACCTCTCCAGGTATTCGCTGTTCTCAGAGCCATTGCTAAGGGTTCTATGGCCATGGCAAACAGTAATGGGGAGAGCGGGCACCCCTGCCTTGTCCCCCAAAGACTGAAGTATTCTGACCGAACTCGGTCAGTTCTTACATTTGCCACCGGGGCCTGGTACAGTAGCCAGACCCACTCCGCAAATCCCTGCCGAAACCCAAACCTGCCGAAAATATCCCACAGATACTCCCAATCCACTCGGTCAAAAGCCTTCTCCCTGTCCATGGCAACTACCACCTCAGCCTCGATCCCCTCCGCTGGCATCATCATTACATTAAGAAGCTGTCTAATGTTGGATGTCAGGTGCCTGCCCTTTACAAATCCCGTCTGATCCTCCCCAATTATCTCCGGGACACAATCTTCTATTCGAGTGGCCAGGATCTTTACCAATAATTTGGCATCTACATTCAAGAGGGAGATTGGCCTGTACGATCGACAGCGCTCCGGATCCTCGTCATGCTTCAGGATGAGAGAAATTGATGCCTGTGATAATGTTGGGGGGAGTACTCCCAGCTCCTTTGAATCGTTGAAAGCCGCACCTTGAATATCACCCTTTTATTAATCAGGGTAGCCACCCCCCCTTGTTTTAAAGTCCAGTCCTGAGTGAAACACTTGCCCGACCCATACCTTCTTCAATCTAATTTGGTCTCCCAGCTTCAAGTGTGTCTCCTGTAATATAGCTATGTCCTCTTTTAACTGTCTCAGGTGTGCGAACACACAAGCTCTCTTTCCCGGCCCATTCAGTCCACGAACATTCCTTGTAACCAGTCTGGTTGGGGGGGGGGGGCGGGGGGGGGGGGGCTTTTGCCCCCCTACCCTGTCGGTCAACCATGACCTTTCCTAGACCAGCTCCTAGCCCGTGTTCCACACCTCACTTGATCCGCCCCTCGGCGGCGACTGCCATCTGATCTCCATCTCCAGTCTCCCAACTATCCCTTAGCTGTCAGCAGTAACCCCCCTCCCACCCCTCCTCCCCCACTTTGTCTTTCCTCAGATTTCCCCCCACTTTGCTCCTGTGAACTAGCTATCCAGCTAGCTCAGCATCTCCCACCCTCTGGCGTCAAAAAACCTGCAGCCCACCACAGTTTGAGTTTAAAAGTCATTAAACCAGATTACCAAATTCTATCCCTCCCCCTTTGACCGATTCTTATCAGTCCCATCGCCTTCAAACAGGATCAAACACAAAAGAAGCTTCAAGCAGCTGAAGCAAAATTATGCATGGAAGAATCAACCATCTTTCTTGCAGAAACTAAAACACTCCATCGCATCTTAAATGTTCTTCCCTCTGTAATCCAATACAGAAAGCAATAAATCAAAATCAAAATCAAAATACACAAGAGAGAAAAGAAAAAAAAACGCCAAAACCCTTTTCTTCCCGAAGATCGCAACTTAACTCACAGAATTAAAAGACTGAAATTTTAAACAAGACAAAGCAAAACACAGAACCATTTTTCTCACCTCCCCACCACCCTGTCCCTTCCCCCAAACTCAGCCCACCACAGTTAGAATTTAAAAGTCCTTTAGCCAGATTATTGGGCGTGATTCTCTGCTCCGACGGCAGAGAGGCAGCGCCGGCGTCAAAATGGGAGTTCTGGGACCCCATTCTGCAGGGTACAAGGGGGCTAGCAGGGGCGTGGCGGGAAGCACGGGGGTGCAGCCTCAGAGCAGCGTCGGAGACGCAGCGCCGCGCAATCGATGCGGCGCCGCGGCGTACATAAGACACGAGCGCACAGGCCGGCAAGCAGCGCCCCGCTTCACCGACCATGACCTGGAGACGCTCCTGGAAATCCTCTTGGAGAGGAGAGGGCGTTTGTACCCTTGACACGGCCAGAGGGTCCCACCCAACATGGCCCGGCATCTGTGGAGGGAGGTGGGCGTGGCCGTCAGTGCCATCGCGGTGACACCCAGGACTGGCGAGCAGTGCCGCAAAAAGCTCAACGACCTACTGAGGGCAGCCAGGATGTGTACCCAGGAATATGCCCATGGCACCAACCCCCCTACCCCCCACATGTGCGACACCCACCCCCTCCCCAGGGGGACGGTAAAACCACAGCCGTGACCCGCATGGCTGCACCCACCCATGCAAGCCGCGTTGGCCGTGTGCCCTGTGCACCCATGCGAACATAGATCCAACTGCATGCAACGGACCACCAAACAATGCTGAAAACGCCCCCCCCAGGAAAAGAGCGCATATAACCGACGAGAGCGTGCCCGAACCGGAGGCGGTGAACCTGACTTGTGGCCCCTCACCGTGCACAAGCATAGGGCACTAGACATAGCTGGTGCACCCGAGGACCGGGAGATTGCCCATGCCGAGATCGGGGGCACACCTGCGTGTGAGATACCCCCCTGCCTGGCCCCGCTCCCCTCGGCCCTCTCCCCTCGGCACTCCCACCTCGGCACTCCCCCCTCGGCACTCCCCCCTCGGCACTCCCCCCTCGGCACTCCCCCCTCACCCGGTACCGTGACCCACACCCCCCTCCACCCACCTAACCATGATGGTGTATTGTGTGTCGCAGGGCCACGTGGTGACCGACCCGGAACACCTGGCAGACACCTCCCGCATCCAGCACCTGGACGGCCAGCCGACGCAGATCAACCGGGCGCATCAGGCTCACACCACCCCCGGCCAGCGCCTGGACGGGCAGCCCACAGGGACTCCAGCAGCGATGGGGAGGGGAGCTCCAACAACAGCCCTCCGGCCCAGCACCACGACGACCCAGGCCACCAGCACACAGGGGACAGACAGACACGACACGACGACACAGGCCACCAGCACACAGGGGACAGACACGACACGACGACCCAGGCCACCAGCACACAGGGGACAGACACGACACGACACGACGACACAGGCCACCAGCACACAGGGGACAGACACGACACGACACGATGACACAGGCCACCAGCACACAGGGGACAGACACGACACGACACGACGACCCAGGCCACCAGCACACAGGGGACAGACAGACACGACACGACACAGGCCACCAGCACACAGGGGACAGACACAACACGACACGATGACAGAGGCCACCAGCACACAGGGGAGAGACAGACACGACACGACACAGGCCACCAGCACACAGGGGACAGACACAACACGACACGATGACAGAGGCCACCAGCACACAGGGGAGAGACACGACACGATGACCCAGGCCACCAGCACACAGGGGAGAGACACGACACGATGACCCAGGCCACCAGCACACAGGGGACAGACACAACACGATACGATGACACAGGCCACCAGCACACAGGGGACAGACAGACACGACACGATGACACAGGCCACCAGCACACAGGGGACAGACACGATACGATGACACAGGCCACCAGCACACAGGGGACAGACAGACACAACACGACACGACGACCCAGGCCACCAGCACACAGGGGACAGACACGACACGACACGATGACAGAGGCCACCAGCACACAGGGGACAGACAGACACAACACAATGACACAGGCCACCAGCACACAGGGGAGAGACAGACACGACACGACGACACAGGCCACCAGCACACAGGGGACAGACACGACACGACACGATGACAGAGGCCACCAGCACACAGGGGACAGACACGACACGATGACACAGGCCACCAGCACACAGGGGACAGACACGACACGATGACACAGGCCACCAGCACACAGGGGACAGACACAACACGACACGATGACACAGGCCACCAGCACACAGGGGACAGACACGACACGATGACACAGGCCACCAGCACACAGGGGACAGACACGATACGACGACCCAGGCCACCAGCACACAGGGGACAGACACGACACGATGACACAGGCCACCAGCACACAGGGGACAGACAGGCACAACGACCCAGGCCACCAGCACACAGGGGACAGACACAACACGACACAGGCCACCAGCACATAGGGGACAGACACGACACGACCACCCAGGCCACCAGCACACAGGGGACAGACACGACACGACGACCCAGGCCACCAGCACACAGGGGACAGACACGACACGATGACACAGGCCACCAGCACACAGGGGACAGACAGGCACAACGACCCAGGCCACCAGCACACAGGGGACAGACACAACACGACACAGGCCACCAGCACATAGGGGACAGACACGACACGACCACCCAGGCCACCAGCACACAGGGGACAGACAGGCACGATGACCCAGGCCACCAGCACACAGGGGACAGACAGGCACGACATAATGACACAGGCCACCAGCACACTGGGGACAGACAGGCACGACACGACGACCCAGGCCACCAGCACACAGGGGACAGACACGACACGACACGATGACCCAGGCCACCAGCACACAGGGGACAGACACGACACGACACAACGACCCAGGCCACCAGCACACAGGGGACAGAAACGACACGACACGATGACACAGGACGCAAGCACACAGGGGACAGAAACGACACGACACGATGACACAGGACGCAAGCACACAGGGGACAGACAGACATGAAAGAACACAACACAACACCACCACGGAGAGGACGGACATACAGGACATGGCACCCCAGGGGACCCCTGACTGCAGGTCTGATGAAGACACTGAGGTTGCATCACAGCTGTCCCCTGCACCCTCCACCACCTCAGATACTCTCACCTCGGTTGGCCATTTTAGTGGTGAGGCTTCTGGGACACTAACTGGTGCGCACCACACAGCCGCTCCGGTACTGCAGGTGGAGGTAGGAGCAGCCGAGGGTCTGGACGGTCGGAGGGCAGCCCAGCCCCGGCAAACACCTGTCGCCCGGACGGGACCCGGGTTCCTGGAGTTCCCCCTCCCCCCATAGACCCGAGACAGTCAGGGACCCAGGGACGTGACAGTGTGACGGCCGGTTTCCAGCACCTGCAGACGCAAGTGCAGGAGTGCATCCGTGTCCAGGAGCAGGAAATGGTGCCGGTCACGAGTGCCACACAGGCCAACACCGCACGGGTGGCGTCCGCGGTGGAGACAATGGTGGCGACGGTGTCGGGCATGGGACTGAGTTTACAGGGCCTGGGGCTATCTGTGCACACGGGCTCCGTGGCCCAGGACAGGGCTGCCGTCTCACAGGCAGTCATGAGCCAGGGCGAGTTGAACATCGCAGAAGCCCGTAAGGCCAGAAAGGTAAACACTGATGAGTAACTTGGCACGGGTAAAGGGCACAGAACAGTTAAATGGGCTAGGACACATGTACAGGACGTCTGTTATTTATCACATTCCACACCGATGTGAGCTGCCTCAGTACTCTGTCCGATGCGGGCGGGACTGTGTGCCAGTGTGTGTGAGGGGTGCTGCGATAGACGTTGAGCACCGGTGCGTGTGACGTGCGGCCCTATGCCCTCCCCCCATGATTCTCCCACGCCAACCCGCCCCCAGCCATACGACAGGGCCATGAGATGCAGTGTCTGGGCCGCGTGCAGGGTACACCCAGGCGGAGGGTCTTGCTGTGGCCAGGAGTCAGACATTGTCGAACGATGTCTGGCTCGGAGCCCATCGCACGGCGGGCTATCATAATCCTCAATGCCTTGTACCAGACCCACTTACACCATCAACTATTTGCCCCCATACCGTTGTGCCGCAGGTGAATGTGTCATGGAGGGGTGGTACGCATGTGGGTGATGTGGTGGTGTGGGAGGTGAGGGTGGTCGGTGGTGGGGAGGTGAGGGTGATGTGGTGGTGGGGGAGGTGAGGATGGTCGGTGGTGGGGAGGTGAGGGTGATGTGGTGGTGTGGGAGGTGAGGGTGGTCGGTGGTGGGGAGGTGAGGGTGATGTGGTGGTGGGGGAGGTGAGGATGGTCGGTGGTGGGGAGGTGAGGGTGATGTGGTGGTGGGGGGGGTGTGAGGATGGTTGGTGGTGGGGAGGTGAGGGTGATGTGGTGGTGGGGGAGGTGAGGATGGTCGGTGGTGGGGAGGTGAGGGTGCTGTGGTGGTGGGGGGGGGTGAGGATGGTTGGTGGTGGGGAGGTGAGGGTGATGTGGTGGTGGGGGAGGTGAGGGTGGTGGGGAGGTGAGGGTGATGTAGTGGTGGGGGGGGGGTGAGGATGGTTGGTGGTGGGGAGGTGAGGGTGATGTGGTGGTGGGGGAGGTGAGGATGGTCGGTGGTGGGGAGGTGAGGGTGATGTGGTGGTGGGGGGGGGTGAGGATGGTTGGTGGTGGGGAGGTGAGGGTGATGTGGTGGTGGGGGAGTTGAGGGTGGTCGGTGGTGGGGAGGTGAGGGTGGTGTGGTGGTGGGGGAGGTGAGGATGGTCGGTGGTGGGGAGGTGAGGGTGATGTGGTGGTGGGGGAGATGAGGGTGGTCGGTGGTGGGGAGGTGAGGGTGAAGTGGTGGTGGGGGAGGTGAGGGTGGTCGGTGGTGGGGAGGTGAGGGTGGTCGGTGGTGGGGAGGGGAGGGTGATGTGGTGGTGGGGGAGGTGAGGGTGATGTGGTGGTGTGGGAGGTGAGGGTGGTCGGTGGTGGGGAGGTGAGGGTGATGTGGTGGTGGGGGAGGTGAGGGTGATGTGGTGGTGGGGGAGGTGCCAAACTCTGCTGTCTCTGCCCATGCCCATCACTACTGATCCCCGCCATGGTCACTGCAATGTGCAGCTACTAACGACACCCGTGTCTGCTGGCCCAGCCGGCGGCGCTGGGCAGCCTCCTGTTGCCGTCCATCCCCCATGTCCCGTGTATCTCCTTCCCCCTCGCCATCCCCCTCATCTGGAGAAGAGTTCCCCTCATCCTGACCGTCTTCCTCCTCCAGCACATCGCCCCTCTGCTGGGCTATGTTGTGCAGGACGCAGCAGACCACGACGATGCGGCCGACCCTCTCCAACGGGTACAGGAGGGCACCCCAGAGCGGTCCGGGCACCTGAAGCGCATCTTCAGCAGCCCAAAGCACCTCTCGACCACACTCCTGGTCACTGCTTGGGCATCATTGTCAGTCTGTGGCCTCCGTATAGGCGTCATCAGCCATGACCACAACGGATAACCCCTGTCGCACAGCAACCAGCCCCGCAGACGGGTGTCCCTCGAACATGGTGGGGATGAACGATTGGGAGAGTATAAAGGAGTCATGCACACTGCCAGGGTACCTGGCGCAGACGTGCAGGATTGTCATCCTGTGGTCACAGACCACCTGCACATTCATTGAGTACGTACCCTTTCTGTTCAGGCTCATGGCCCTTCCCTCCGAGGTGGGCTACATGGCGATGTGCACGCCATCGATCGCCCCCTGCACCATGGGTATTTGGGCAACAGCGGCGAAACCCGCTGCGCGGGCATCCTTGTGGGCACGGCCAACAGGGAACTGTATGTACCGGTCCGCGATGTCGTACAGGGTGTTGGTGACGGTCCAGATCCACTTGTGCACTGATGGCTGGGAGATGCCGGACTCGGCGACTGGAACGACCCCGTCGCGAAGATGTTGAGGGCGACCATCACCTTGACGGCCACCGGGAGGGCATGTCCACCCCTGGTCTCACATGGTGCCAGGTGTGCCATCAGGTGGCATATGTGGGCGACGGTCTCCTGGCTCATCCGAAGTCTCCTCCTGCACGCCCTGTCCGGGAGGCCCTCGAAGGACATGTGGGGCCAGTACACACGTTGTCGCATCGGACGCCTCCGTGGCCGGTGCACACTCTCCTCCTCCTCCTCATTATCCTCGTGCTGTTGCTCCCACACGGCGTGGTGCTCCTCCTGCGCCTCTCAGGTGTGTGGCCCTGCGGCCTGGGCGGCTTGCACGTGCCCCACTGCAGCCTGCTGCTCTACAGCAGGCTCCGCCACCTCCCTGTCAGGCCCATTCGCCAGCTCCCACTGGGCCTCATGCAGAGTAGAAGCCTCAGCCACGGAGCCAACAACGCTGGAAGATGGCTGAACATAGTATGATCTGTAGGGGTTGGAGTAGACAGGGTTTCAGCATTGTTATACACTCCTCCACGGCCCGATTGCCAGCAAGCGCCCCACCCCTGCCCCCTCGGTGCCCTGACACCTGCCGGGCATCCCCCCTGCCAGGCCACCGTCTGGTGGCACTGCCCTCACCGGGGGGGCTGCCGTGTGTTTGCCGCCCTGGACCTACCCGCTGGTGGGTGCCGCCAGTTTGGTGGGGGGGTGGGGGATTCAGGCACACATCAGGACGGCCGGGCCGCTCCCCCTCCTGGGCTCCGCACCCCCAATGCCGTCAACCACACCCCCCGCCCTCCCGGGGGCCGCTCTACGCCGTCACCCACCTCCTCCCGCAGCGTCAGCCAGCACGACTGGTTGAAGCTATTTTATACCATGTTAGAACAGCGCCGGCGTGACATTTGGTCAGGCTGGCGGGACCTCGGCCCATCTGGCCCGGAGAACCCCTGCTCCATCGGCCAATCGCCGCTACGGCCGTTTTCGGCGATTCTCCGTGTGGCCGTGCGCCGTGCGTGGGTGCCCATTTTGGCACGCATCGGAGAATGGCGTCCCGGCGTCGGAGCGGCGTCGGCAGGAGGTCGGAGAATTCCGCCCTTGTCTTTCATAAAAGGAGCCACCTCTTCCGGAGAATTAAAGTACAGCTCCCGGCTCTCGTAGGTCAACCAAAGATGCGCCGGGTATAACAGTCTGAATTTAATGTCTTTCTCAAACAGGGCCGCATTAAGTTTGCTGAAACTTGCTCTCCTCTTTGCGAGTTCTGGTCCTGAATCTTGGTACACCCGAATCTCTGATTCTTCCCACATGTACTGTTTCGTCTGCCAGGCCCGCTTCATGATACGCTCCTTGTCGAGAAATCGATGTAGTCTCACCACCATGGCCCTCGGGTGCTCACGACCCTGGGGCTGATGTACGAGCACCCTATGCGCCCGGTCCACCTCCAGCGGCTTGTCAAACACATCGGCCCCGATCATCTCCTGCAACATCTTCCCCACATACGCTCCCGCATCTGATCCCTCCTTTCCCTCTGGCAGCCTGACGATTCGGATATTTTATCTGCGAGACCAGTTCTCCAAGTCTTCTACTTTATCGAGCAGTCGTTTCTGGCTGTCTTGTAGTATGCTAATTTCCAAAGTTGCAGTGGACTCCTCCTCTCGTTCAGTCGCCAGCTCCTGCAACTTTAGAATCTCCTGTCCCTGGGTCGTAATTTTCTCCTCCACCAGGTCAACCACCTCCTTAATCGAGGCTATCATCTGGGTTACGTCTTCTGTACACTCCTTGCGATGCCGGGCGAACTTCTCATCCAGGTACTTGACACATTGCTCCATCGACCAGTGAGCTAGCTTGGCCACGTTTTGTCTCATTACCATTGAGCTCGATGACCTCTGATTCTTGCTTTCACTCATCCTTTGGTTTCTCCTTTATCGACTCTTATTTGGACATGATTCCATAAATTGAGGGTCACCTCCTTTTTCTCTCCCTTCGATCAACTTATAGAACATAGTGTAGAAGGAGGCCATTCGGCCCATCGAGTCTGCACCGACCCACTTAAGCCCTCACTTCCACCCTATCCCTGTAACCCAATAACCCCTACTAACCTTTTTGGTCACTAATGGCAATTTAGCATGGCCAATCCACCTAACCTGCACGTCTTTGGACTGTGGGAGGAAACCGGAGCACCCGGAGGAAACCCACGCAGACACGGGGAGAACGTTCAGACTCCGCACAGACAGTGACCCAGCAGGGAATCGAACCTGGGACCCTGCAGCTGTGAAGCCACAAGACTATTGACTTGTGCTACCGTGCTGCCCTCATGTTGAGAAATTTTCTGAAAAATCCGGCTCAAACGCCATTAAAAAAAACACTAAGGGCGAGAGCTGCTGAGTGTGTGACCGTTTACTCCATGGTCGCCACCAGAAATTAACCTCACAGTTTTAACCGTCTGCTCTTCCACATGAATTCTCACCACATCAGGAATTGAATTTTTGAACTCCTCCAAAAGTATAATTTCTCTGAGAGCTTCATATGTTTGGTCTATTTTCATTGCCCTTATCCACCTATCAAAATTACTCTGTTTGAGCCTTTCAAACTCCATGTGTGTTTGACCAAATTCTTTCCTTAAATTTCTAAACCTTGGTCTGGAGGCTTCAAGCACTAGTTCATATGCACCTAAGATGGATTTTTTCACCTCCTCATACGTCCCAGATACCTCCTCCGATAGTGATGCAACCACTTCACGAGCCCTACCTACCAGCTTTCTTTGAATCAGTAATACCCACATGTCCTGTGGCCATTTCATTTGTTTAGCTACCTTTTCACATGAAATGAAAAAGGCTTCTACCTCCTTCTCATCAAACCTTGGCACTGCGTGGACATATTTAAATAGATCCCCACCAAGCCTTTGACTTTGACGCTCTTTCTCACTATCCTCATCGCTATCCTCCAACTGGATGTTTTCCTTTACGTCCACCAGCTTTAACGTTTCATGGCCATTTTCCGAAGTTCAAACTCTCTCTCTCTTTCTTTTTCCTCTCTCTCTCTTTCTTTTTCCCTGAACTGTATCTCCCTTTCTCTTTCTTTTTGTTCTGCGAGGGCTATTCTTTCTGTTTTACTTTCTCCTCTCTCTTTTTCTTTTTCTTTTTCCTCTCTATCTCTTTCTCTCTCTTTTTCTTTTTCCTCTCTCTCTTTCGTATTCAAGCTGCTTTAATTCTTTCTCATATTCCATTGGTTTAATTTGTAACAGAATTTTTTTGCCATTTCCAATGAGTCAAACTGTATCTCGGGCAATTTTAAATGCTTAGCCATAATTCCCTCATCTTTTCGCATTTTGTCAGGTAATGTTGGCAATGTTTTCGCCAACTCGAAAAGCCTGTTTTTAGTCTCTGTTCATAAGGTAATGCGTGTGACCGTCTCCACCCCCAAAAACCTCAGAGCCTCTGAAAGAGCCATTGTCCAGAACACACTCCCCACTGAAATACCACACCTGAAAAGCAACCACAATATCCTCACCCCGCACTGTCTTTAGGTTCACTAAGCCAATCCAATAGATAGACTTTTATCCCGGATGAGCCCCCAATTTGTTATCGGCCAGGGTTTAGAGAACCCCAAAGTGTATCATGGAGTTCACCTTACCCACAACTTTGAATAGATTGTGGTATGGGGAGCACATGGTCCACTCTGCAGGTGTGATGCAAACAGAAATCTACAGTACTTTTAAATTAAAACAATGTTTATTTATGAGTTCAGTTAACACTTTGTAAACCCAGAGTAAACATCTTAATGACTATGAACACCAATAAATCCCCCAAAGAATACAGTACTCTCTAAGTAACTCGTAATATTTCCTTGCAACATCCATAAGACAAAACACACCCTGTAGCAAACAGCCTAAAACGAAAGTAAAGCAGACAGACAGTCCAGCTCCACCCACACTCTGACATCACTGATAAACACCCATTTCTTAAAGGTACACCCACTCCTGCTATTTTTATAAACACCCATTTCTGAAACACCCATTTCTTAAAGGTAGTCTCACATGACAAGGGGGAAAACTGTACAAACTGTAAGTTAGTGAATGTGTTGCTGTATGTTACTGTTCTTGTTTGTACATGTTTGTAATAAAATACATTTTTAAAATAAGAAACAGCCTCCAATAATGTAAAACCCTTCCTCTGGCCCCCTAAGGGTGAATGTTATCTTCTCCAGCCTGTGGTGTTCTTTGTGTTGCTAAATTCAGGATGGTTGGTATTGTGTTCACAAAGATTACAAAATAGCTTCAACTTGAACAAAGCTATAAATTTATTAACACTACTAATTTGGATGCAACACTTATTCCTAACTACACAGTTGATAATTAACATATAATCTACACTCACCTAACCCTAACCCCCAAAACATGTGAATGTGGTTCAGTGACCCCCCTCGCACACTTCTCGCACACATCTTCTACTGTCGGGGAAAAAAACACTCATCTTGTTACGAGTCATATGGATCCTATGTACCACCTTAAACTGTATTATGCTTATCCTCGCACAAAAGGAAGTTGAGTTGATTCGAGTTGATTCACTCCAAATTCCCCACCCCCATCTTGATTCCCAACCTCCTCCTCCCACTTCCATCTGATCTCTTCCACTATGGCTGACCCCTTTTCTCTCAACCATCCATAAACTTCCCCAATCCTCCCTTCCCCCATTCATCCAGGACTAACAAAAAGGATATAGATGGATAGATAAATTCTAAAGGTACTAAGGGGCAGGGTGAGAGCGTTGAGATAAAGGGGCAGTCATAATCATATTGAATAGTAGGCCTGAAGGGCTGACTGGCTTTATCCTGCTCCTATTTTCCATGTTTCTATGTTTCTGCAGTGCCAGGGTCTGCAGAGCACAGGGGTCCATGGCAGTGTGAGATCCTCTCTGGGAAATACGGAGTGCTCAACTGGATTGGCTCAGGCAATGGAATTGCACCTTTAATAGGCCGAGAGCCTGCTCACTCGTCACTCCTTCAAACCATGATGACTATTCTACATTTCCCCTGCTGCAGCGCCAGGCATGCTCACAGGTGTCAGTAGCCATGTTTACAATGGTGAACCCTTGTCCCAGAGGATCCATTCCTGAAGGACGCAGTCTTCATTGACACTGTCACTTGGACGTCCATTGGCAGTTTTTATCAGTCCAGTGTACACTCAGCCATGGACGTATTGTTCAAATTAAACATTTCTTCTGAAATCTAGACGTCTTTGTTCCAAGAGCTGCGTTGCATTTATTAAAACCAATTACTAATTGTGGTGATGTGCATCAATGTAAATGCATGTAGGCTAGCTAGACACTAGAGGGAGCACCAGAACCATCACACACACACACACTCAACCAAAAGATCAATTAGATAGGACACGACCAATGGACATTCACGATACACACAGAGGTGACATCACCACAGGAGGGCATTAGACCAACCCATATATAAAGGACACCACACACACATGATCTGCCTCTTTCCAGTGGAGACAGTCAGTGAGTAGAATCAACACAGGGTTGATTCAATAGTACATCCACCACGTGGATTGCAGCAACTGGTTAGTCAGTCTGGGTACCTATAGCAGAATTAGCAGTAGTGTCGAACCCGAGTAGTAGAAGTGTAAATAGTTTAATAAACTTGTTGAAGTTATCTCCACGTCTGAACCTTCCTTTGTCAAGTGCACCACAAGGAAGCCGCTTATGTTACACCTACAGCATAACAAATCATGGTACCTGCAGTTAACTGTTTCAATCCGTACAGCTATAACTCAGCATACAGTGACAACCAGCAACGATAACCATGCAAGATGTTCGAGATCCGGGTTCCACAGCAGCTCCAGTGCCACGGCGATCTCCGCGAAAACTGGCGGGTATTCCAGCAAATGTTTGAAATCTTCCTGGTCGCAGCCGACCTAGAAGACGTGGCCGATGCTGAAAAGACAGAGCTTCTGCTCACCATCGCCGGTGGCAGAGCAGAAGAAATCTTTTAAAAATTCAAGTTCTCCAAAGGGCATAACAGGAGCGACTTCCAGGCAGTCCTGGACAAATTCAGCAAATACTGTGAGGAAAACACACTCCAACCAGCAAGAAAAGGTAAGAGAAGCGCCAGTACTCACCACGAGGCCGAGATCCCGGAGCAGAGAACAATTTTGATCGGCGGCCATTTTTCTAAAGGGACTGCACTTGCGCAGTTGCGCGAGAAGCACACAGAACGGGAAGGTCCGTTTGCACATGCACGAGACGCCGCGCATGCGCAAACACGAAAACGGCCATCGGTACAGGAACAGCGAATTGCGCATGCGCAAACGCTTCCTACGTATGATGTCACATACGTCATGACGTCAGAGGCCCTGGACCACGCCCATTTAAAGGGAAACGTCCCAAATCAAAGAAAAAATCTTTTAAAGCCGTAAAACAACCTTCCTTCACCTGGAATGACAGCACAATGCCTCAAATTGAACCAGGACATGAACTTAACCTGCGAAGAACCCTGCAACAAGCAGTTACCTATGCCCAAACCGATGATTCCGACCTTGAATACTTCGATACCGACCTTTACATTTCCTCTACACCTCGCGAGCCCAATGCCAGCTCCGATGCAAACAGTGATGATGTGGTCATGGAAGACAATGACTCAGACGAAGCTTTCACCTTGGGAGGCTACCCCAGTACCAAATCCGATCCACAACTAGACGTGTTGCACATGGACGACCCCGACGCCGAGTTCTTCGGATTTGAGGATCTTCAGCCCAGCAGATATGACATCCCCACTCGTGAGTGCAGGATTATGCTGTGACCTTAAATTAAGAGGCAGAGAGCGGTACAAGCCACAGAGAGCGGCCTGCTGCCACACAGAGTGTGGTCCACACATCACTCAGGGTTCCCGACTCTACGAAAGAAGACATTCAAGACTCCACACCGCAGTCCTTGCATGAACAAGAAGTGACTCCAGTGTCACAAGCCTCCACAGCGAGCTTGTGGACAGACTCCACGATAGAAGAAACGCAAGACTCCAGAGCGCAGTCCTTGCACACACAAGACGTGACTCCAGTGTCACAAGCCTCCGCAGCGAGCTCGTGGACAGCCTCCATGATAGAAGCAACGCAAGACTCCGACGCGCAGTCCTTGCAGGAACAAGACCATGAGGGTCTAGCTACCTCCCCTAACGAATTAGCGGCAGACGATGCAAGTCTGCAATGCTCAAGTAAACAGCAAGAAGACTATGACAGTCTACCACGCTCCAGTGCACAGCAGGATGACCATGACGGCCTATCATGCTCCAGTGAAGAACAAAGCAACTATCACAGTCCAAGCCCAAATGAACAACACAGCGACTATGACGGTCCACCCACATTGTCTGAGCCACAAGGAGAAGACTCTGACAGTATACCCAACCCAAGTGAACAACAAGCAGCTACTGAGGATCTACCCACGGTATGTGAGACGAGTGACAACAGCATCCCACTTCCCATGCAAAATGTGCAAAGTAACAGACCTCAGCTAGTTTGTACAGAGGCACTCGACGATCACTGTGAGACCACTGGTGACTCCGGTGACACTATGATACTTCCACCCTCATCCGCTTGAACCGCTCCACAAGTCAATGAATTCTTGCATGTTCTGACTCCAGACATGCAGCTTCAAGAAATCTCAGCTGACTCCAGTGAACCTGCTAAGACTCCGGACGGGGAGCATCAACAAACCAACACTGACTCAGTTAAAACAGACCAGACTCCAGATGGGGAGCAACCAAACGACGACTCTGATTCACTTAAGCTGGACTTTACTGCAGACAGGGAGTGCCACAACCTCAGTGATGGCACGCTCAGGGTGACAGCAGATGCCACAACGACAGGAGATGGATCACTTAACAATTACACTGGGTCAGTAATAACAAGCAGCGGCTACAGTCCAAGAGGAATACACCAATATTCACCACAGCTATATCCACACATTTCTTCCACACCAGCAGTGCAGCCAATGACAGCTCATGCTGGACAAACCCAGTATTCAGGCATGCTGCAGCCAGCAGTTTATGCAGCATATTCTCAAACAGGCCAGCACTGCGGATTGCCCACTAATGGAATCAAGACCGAAGGAGGACTACCGCAAGCGCAATCTGCACTACAGACTGGATGCCTTAGTTACAGCCCAGGATTTGCTGCACCCCAGCCTGGCCAGGCGGCATATTCCTATCAGATGCAAGGTTCTAGTTTCACACCATCACCAGGTATTTATGCGAGCAGCAATTCTGTCTCCAAGTCGACAAGCTTCAACGGTTCTCAGCAGGATCACCCTTCCAGCACAGCATGTGGCCAGAACCAGTATGTACAGTCTTATCCAACTTCAACATATGGCACATCCATGACCTTGAATGGTACTGTTGATGGTACCTTTTCAACGTCAACACCTTATCAGCTACAAGATGCCATCCGACAGCACCATCACAAACATCGAAAAAGAAAGGGACTCCAAATCAGACAACGAAGTGATTTGACCACTTCTTGGTTCCTGTGGCACAGGGACGTTGATGGCGTTCATAACCAAGAGAGACATTTGACCATGATGATTGATGGTTTTTGGACTCACACAAATGATTTGGACTTATTGTTTAATCACTGTCCCCATGACTTGTATATACCTTACCTTATCGACCTGGTCTTTGTTCAATTTTCTCAAAGTGTACAGAAAATATGTAACATATAAAAAAGGGGGGAATGTGATGATGTGCATCAATGTAAATGCATGTAGGCTAGCTAGACACTAGACGGAGCACCAGAGACATCACACACACACACTCAACCAATAGGTCAGTTAGATAGGACACGACCAATGGCCATTCACGATACACACAGAGGTGACACCACCACAGAAGGGCATTACACCAACCCATATATAAAGGACACCACCCGCATGATATGCCTCTTTCCAGTGGAGATAGTCAGTGAGTAGAGACACAGGGTTGATTCAATAAAACACCCACCACGTGGATTGCAGCAACTGGTTAGTCAGTCTGGGTACCTGTAGTAGGATTAGCAGTAGTGTCGAACCTGAGTAATAGAAGTGTAAATAGTTTAATAAACGTGTTGAAATTATCTCCACGTCTGAACCTTTCTTTGTCAAGTGCACCACAAGGAAGCCGTTTATGTTACACCTAGAACAACAAATCACTAATCACAGATATATTAATCTGCTGAAGGACTGAGCCCTGACCATCTGAGGATTTAGCTATTACATTACAGAGCTGCTTCTTTCTTCATTCTCAGTATGATTCATTAGACTACTGTTATAAACTGCCCTATTGGCCTGGGACAATAGGTTACCCCTTGATACTTGGGAATATTGCACCCCGAGTGAGAGGGGGGGCAATCATTAGCAGCATAGCTGTATCAATAGAGCTGGCCAGTGTGGTATTGGCTAGAGAGGGAACCAGTCGTGAACTACTGGCCCTGTGTACATATTCTTGAAAATAAAGTTAGTTTCTGCTTGACTCTACAGACCCGTTCTGGATTCTTCATGGCGTTCATAAAAACTACATTCAATCTGCTTTCTGTCCTCACTGGTATCTTCATAGTCCTCTTCTCTAGATTTATTTTCCAGTATGGCTAGTATTTGAACAGACTCATCTTAGTGTGGCTGCCTGCTGTGGTCCCTACCTGCCCCCCTCAGTTTGCCCCGCACGTTTCCTCGTGCTGTGGCAGCTCCTGGTGCCTCCTGGGCCTGATCCAGCCTCTCTCTGTGCTTCTCCTCCCAACACAGGCATCCAGGAAAACTGGGTAAATGAGTCCCATGGCAGTTTGTCTCGGCCTTTTCTGTGTGCTGCCCTTGGAAGCAACTTCCCCTTGTTACCTTAACTGTAATTTGGGTGCCTGGTTCTTTAAATGACACAACCACATGGCCCAGTCCTGCTGTTCAGAGTGAGGTACAGATTTGTTAGCTGGGCCTGTGTAGTCCCAATGAGAAAGTTCAATTTCACATCAGGCAGTAAATGTGGACCGCACCCCATCAGCTGCTCCCCGCACACACAGGAAGGACTTGCAGTGTGAGCTATACTGGAAGTAGCTGCAGCACAGCACACAACTCCAGCAGGACACACGGTTCTTTTTAAAAAAAATATATTTTATTGAAAATTTTTTCCAAACAACAATTTTTCCCTCTTACAAAGCAAACGAAACAATAACAAAACAGAAATTTTTAACAATACACAGGTAACAAAACCCCATTGTCTATTGACCTAAACTAAACTAAACCCCCCCCCCCCCCCCCCTCCCCCTGGGTTGCTGCTGCTGGTCATCTGTCTTCCCTCTAACGTTCCCCTAGGTAGTCGAGAAATGGCTGCCACCGCCTGGTGAACCCTTGAGCCGATCCTCTCAGGGCAAACTTTATCTGCTCCAGTTTAATGAACCCCGCCATATCATTTACCCAGGCCTCCAGTCCGGGGGGTTTTGCCTCCTTCCACATGAGTAGGATCCTGCGCCGGGCTACGAGGGACGCAAAGGCCACGACATCAGCCTCTTTCGCCTCCTGCACTCCCGGCTCTTCCGCAACTCCAAATAGAGCTAACCCCCAGCCTGGTTTGACCCGGGCCTTCACCACCTGCGAAATCACGCCCGTCACTCCCTTCCAATACCCTTCCAGTGCCGGGCACGCCCAAAACATATGTGCGTGGTTTGCCGGACTCCCGCCACACCTCCCACATTTGTCCTCCACTCCAAAGAACCTGCTCAATCTTGCCCCCGTTATGTGTGCTCTATGTAGCACCTTAAATTGAATCAGGCTAAGCCTGGCGCATGAGGAAGAGGAATTTACCCTGCTTAGGGCATCAGCCCACATACCCTCCTCTATCTCCTCCCCTAATTCTTCTTCCCACTTTCCTTTTAGTTCGCCCACCGACTCCTCCCCCTCTTCCCTCATCTCTCTATAAATCTCTGACACCTTGCCCTCTCCGACCCACACCCCTGAAAGCACCCTGTCCTGTATCCCCTGTGTCGGGAGCAACGGAAATTCCCTCACCTGTTGTCGAGTAAACGCCCTCACCTGCATATATCGCAGGAAATTTCCCCGGGGCAACTTATACTTTTCCTCCAATGCTCCCAAGCTCGCAAAAGTCCCATCTATAAATAAATCTCCCACCTTCCTAATTCCCAACTGGTACCAGCTCTGAAATCCTCCATCCATTCTTCCGGGGGTGAACCTCTGTTTGTTCTTGATAGGGGACCCCACCAGGGCTCCCCGCACCCCTCTCTGTCGCCTCCATTGTCCCCAGATATTCAGTGTTGCCGCCACCACCGGGTTCGTGGTAAACTTTTTAGGTGAGAACGGTAGCGGCGCCGTCACCAGCGCCTCTAAACTCGTCCCTTTACAGGACTTTCTCTCCAGTCTTTTCCACGCCGCTCCCTCCCCCTCCATCATCCATCTACGTATCATTGCCACATTGGCGGCCCAATAGTAATCACCCAAGTTCGGTAGTGCCAGTCCTCCTCTGTCCCCACTACGCTGAAGGAACCCCCTCCTTACTCTCGGAACTTTCCCTGCCCACACGAAGCTCGTGATGCTCCTATCTATTTTATTAAAAAAGGTCTTGGTGATTAGTATAGGGAGACATTGAAATACAAATAAGAACCTCGGGAGGACCATCATCTTAATTGCTTGCACCCTGCCCGTCAGCGATAGAGGCTGCATGTCCCACCTCTTGAAGTCCTCTTCCATTTGTTCTACCAGCCGTGTCAGATTAAGTCTGTGCAAGGTTCCCCAGCTCCTAGCGATCTGAATCCCCAAGTATCGGAAGTTTCTTTCCACTTTCCTTAGCGGTAAGCCTTCTATCTCTCTACTCTGGTCCCCTGGATGTATCACAAATAATTCACTCTTCCCCATGTTTAGCCTATACCCCGAGAATTCCCCGAACCCCCTCAAAATTCGCATAACCTCTATCATCCCCCCGGCTGGGTCCGACACGTATAACAATAGGTCATCTGCGTATAACGAGACTCGGTGTTCTTCTCCCCGTCTAATCACCCCTCTCCATTTCCTGGAGTCTCTCAATGCCATGGCCAGAGGTTCAATTGCCAACGCGAACAACAATGGAGACAGCGGGCATCCCTGTCTTGTTCCCCTATATAATCGGAAATACTCCGATCTATGTCGACCTGTAACTACGCTTGCCGTTGGAGCCCCATAAAGAAGTCTAACCCAGCTAATAAACCCGTTCCCAAACCCAAACCTCCTTAACACTTCCCATAAATACTCCCACTCCACCCTATCAAATGCCTTCTCTGCGTCCATTGCCGCCACTATCTCTGCCTCCCCCTCCACTGGGGGCATCATTATCACCCCTAATAGTCGTCGCACGTTAACATTCAGTTGTCTCTCTTTTACGAACCCTGTCTGGTCTTCGTGCACCACCCCCGGGACACAGTCCTCTATCCTCGATACCAGTACCTTTGCCAGCAATTTGGCGTCCACGTTCAATAGTGAAATAGGTCTATAGGACCCGCACTGCAACGGATCTTTGTCCCTCTTCAAAATTAGCGATATCGTCGCCTCCGACATCGTCGGGGGTAGAGTCCCCCCTTCCCTGGCCTCATTGAACGTCCTCGCCATCAACGGGGCCAACAAGTCCACATATTTTCTGTAATATTCCACCGGGAACCCGACTGGCCCCGGGGCCTTCCCTGCTTGCATGCTTCCCAGTCCCTTAATAACCTCGTCCACCTCAATCGGCGCCCCCAGGCCTGCCACCTCCTGCTCCTCCACTTTCGGGAACCTCAATTGGTCCAGGAACTGCCGCATCCCCTCCTCTCCCTCTGGGGGTTGAGACCTATACAGTTCCTCATAGAAGGTCTTGAACACCTCATTTATCTTTCCTGCCCTTCGCACCGTGTCTCCCCTTTCGTCTCTAATTCCTCCTATCTCCCTCGCTGCTGCCCTCTTTCGCAATTGATGCGCCAACAGGCGACTAGCCTTTTCCCCATATTCATACCTCCTCCCCTGTGCCTTCCTCCACAGTACCTCCGCCTTTCTGGTGGTCAGAAGGTCAAACTCCGTCTGGAGTCGTCTCCTCTCCCTGTACAATTCCTCCTCCTGGGTCTCTGCAAATTCCCTGTCCACCCTTAAAATCTCCCCCAGTAATCTTTCCCTTTCCTTGGCCTCTGTTTTCCTTTTGTGGGCCCCAATAGAGATCAGCTCTCCTCTGACCACCGCTTTTAATGCTTCCCAGACCACTCTCACAGGGACCTCGCCGTCGTCATTGACCTCCAGGTATCTCTCAATACACCCCCGCACTCTTGCACACACTCCCTCATCCGCCATCAGTCCCACATCTAATCGCCAGAATGTTCTCTGCTCCCTGTCCTCTCCTACTTCCAGGTCCACCCAATGTGGGGCATGGTCCGAAACCGCTATGGCTGAGTACTCAGCTTCTTCCACCCTAGAGATCAGGACCTTCCCAACACAAAAAAATCTATCCGGGAGTACACTTTATGGACATGGGAGAAGAAGGAAAACTCCCTAGCCCTCGGTCTAAGAAATCGCCATGGATCCACTCCCCCCATTTGGTCCATAAACCCCTTAAGTACCTTGGCCGCTGCCGGCCTTCTTCCGGTCCTTGAGCTGGATCTATCTAGCCCCGGGTCCAGCACCGTATTAAAGTCCCCTCCTAAAATCAAGTTTCCTGCCTCCAGGTCCGGTATACGCCCCAGCATCCGTCTCATGAATCCCGCATCGTCCCAATTTGGGGCATACACATTAGCCAACACGACCTCCATTCCCTCCAGCCTACCACTCACCATTACATATATACCTCCGCTATCTGCTACGATGTTCTTTGCTTCAAATGCTACCCGTTTCCCCACCAAAATGGCCACCCCTCTGTTCTTTGCGTCCAGTCCTGAGTGGAACACCTGTCCCCCCCATCCTTTCCTTAGCCTAACTTGGTCCGCCACCTTTAGGTGCGTCTCTTGGAGCATAACCACGTCTGCCCTTAGTCCTTTCAAATGCGCGAGCACTCGGGCCCTTTTTATCGGTCCGTTCAGGCCTCTCACGTTCCACGTGATCAGCCTCACTAGGGGGCTACCTGCCCCCCTCCCGTGTCGACTAGCCATTACCTTCTCTAGGCCAGTCCCATATCCCGCTTCCGCGCTCCCGCTCGCTCCCCCAGCGTCGCATTCCGCCCCCGACCACCCACTCTTTAGCCATTTCCTTTTGGATTTCCGCAGCAGCAACCCAGTTGTCCCCCTCCCCCCTCCCCCTCCCCCCGCTAGCTCCCTATCTAGCATGATTGCTCCCCCCATATCACTTCCGTAAGTCAGCTGATTTCAACTGACCCTGGCTACTCCTGCTCACTCCTCGACCCCCCCCCCCCCCGTGTGGGGGAACTCCCATCTGCCTTGCGCCTGTCTTCCCGCCTTATTCTTTCTGGCGCGGGAACATCCCTTTACCTGACCCGCCTCTTATGGCGCAGCTACTTTCCCCTCCCCCCGCTTCCCCATTCTCCGACTATGTCCCGTCTTTCCCCCCTCACCGGCGCCCACATTTCCCCAATGTCTCCCCCCTTCCCTGTTTACTTCTCAATTAACTTCCACTGTAACATTAGCAAAAACAATAACAATAACATTTCCTGCAGCATCAGTCCCTCAGTTCCGGTCCAATTTCTCTTCTTTGATGAAGGACCATGCTTCCTCCGCCTTCTCAAAATAATAGTGTCTCTCCTGATACGTGACCCATAGTCTTGCCGGCTGCAGCATCCCGAACTTCACCTTCCTTTTATGCAACACCTCTTTGGTTCGGTTGAAGCTCGCCCTCCTTCTTGACACCTCCGCACTCCAATCCTGGTATATCCGTACCACAGCATTCTCCCATCTGCTACTCCGCACCTTTTTAGCCCATCTCAGGACCTCTTCTCTGACCTTAAGGCGGTAAAATCGCACGATTATCGCCCTCGGTGGTTCTCCCGCTTTTGGTCTTCTCGCCGGAATCCGATTTGCCCACTCCACCTCCATGGGGCCCGCAGGGGCCTCAGCACCCATCAGTGAGCTCAGCATCGTACTTGCATACGCTCCACAGTCCACTCCTTCCACACCCTCAGGGAGACCAAGTATCCGAAGGTTCTTCCTTCGCGCTCCGTTTTCTAGGGCCTCGATCCTTTCAGTACACTTTTTATGAAGTGCCTCGTGCGTCTGAGTCTTAACCGCCAGGCCCAGGATCTCGTCCTCAATATCTGTCACCTTCTGCTCCACCACGCGGAGCTCTGTCTCCTGGGTCTTTAATGTCTCCTTGAGCCCCTCAATTGCCTGTAGCATCGGGGTCAGCACCTCCCTCTTCAGCAGCTCCACGCACCGTCTCACGATTTCATCCTGCTCAGGCCCCCATGTCGCCTGCGCTTTCTCCGCCGCCATCTTGTACTTCTCTCTTTCTGACCCTTTGGTCGACGATTCCTTGCGCTGCAGCCGCCGCCGCCGGTTTTTTCCTCCTTCGTTTGGGGGGGACTCCCTTCTCACACACCCCACACCAGGTTCGTCGTCGAAAAATTCCCCGTTGGGGCTCTTAAAAGAGCCCGAAGGTCCGTCGGAGCTGGAGCCGCCGAAGCGTGAGGCTAGCTAGGCATCACCGCAACCCGGAAGTCCCTTCAGTGGCCTTGATGAGATCTTTTCACAGTTGTTCCCTCTGCTGCTAGAATTCACCTTTGATACAGGCCCTCAGGTCAGCTTGCAGCTTTAAGCTTGCCCCTCCCCCGCCTGCATGCTGGAAGAGGCCCTGTTTATCCTGCAGTTGCAGCCAAATCTTTTACTGTTTCTGCCGTGTCTCGCAACCAAGAGACATACCCTTCCTGGGGGACACAGTCGGGGGAATGCTGCAGCCTTCTTCCCACACCGGGAAATGGCAAACAAATGCCGTGGGGGCCCTGTAACGAGCCCAAAAGTCCGTTCCAAGCAGGAGCTGCCGAATATGCGACCTAGCTCTGCATAGCCGCACCCGGAAGTCCAGGACACACGGTTCTTGTGGTGTCATCTCCAGTGATGCTGCAGGAATGAAATTTACACCTTGTTCTTTGTTAAAAACCATCAATCATAAATGATCAGTTTGGGCGGCATGGTGACACAGTGGTTAGCACCGCAGTCTCATGGCACCGAGGACCCCGGGTTTGATCCCGGCCCGGGTCACTGTCCGTGTGAAGTTTGCACATTCTGCCTGTATCTGTGTGGGTCTCAGATGT
Organism: Scyliorhinus torazame; assembly: GCF_047496885.1. Classification (NCBI taxonomy): domain Eukaryota; kingdom Metazoa; phylum Chordata; class Chondrichthyes; order Carcharhiniformes; family Scyliorhinidae; genus Scyliorhinus; species Scyliorhinus torazame. The sequence continues at coordinate 95,035,189 of NC_092716.1, forward strand.
GCAGAGTAGGTGGATTGGACATGCTAAAATTGCCCTTTAATTGGAAAAATATAAAAACAAAAGAAAAATGATTTGTTTGAATTCCGTGTGGCTGCAGAAACAGTTTTGGGTGATCCTTACACAGGAGATAATTGATCGAGAATTGTTATCAACAGACGGACGATATAACATGTTCCTTCTCCAGCACTTTAATCATTGCCCCATGAAAACACTTACCCAGGAGAAATCGGCAATAACAATCAAGTCTGTACTGCCACTCGGTTGCAGTTTTCTTACAACAGCATCGACATTCGGAGTTACAAAACTTTTACTGTCCTCGGAAAAGGTCGTTTTCATCATCACCATACTTAGATTAGATTCCAAACTGTAAAACAAACAGAGTTAACACTCGACGCGAGAATAAAAAGAGAAACTTACACATTGGGTCAGATATTAACTTTCTGTGATCGTGGAACACAGAATAAAAATCGAGAGATATAAAACAAGCTATGGATTCCCAATCACTGATTTCACACTATCACAGCAAGTCAAAATCAACCTGATGTCTTTGAGCCACTGCTGTGACGTGTCGTACTGATGGAGGGGGCGACAAATCATAGCTGCAATAATTCCAACATTTGGGAAAACTTTACAAAAATGTTACTTATTTATCAAACTTCAGTCCTTGTCATGATATAATCTGTAATTGTGCCATCATATAAAATACTTGACAGAAATCTTTGGATCCTCACTGTCTTCAGGTGATGTCCCGGAGGACTAGAGAATAGCCAATGTTGTTCCTCTGTTTAAGAAGGGTAGCAAGGATAATCCCGGGAACTACAGGCCGGTGAGCCTTACTTCAGTGGTAGGGAAATTACTGGAGAGAATTCTTCGAGACAGGATCTACTCCCATTTGGAAGCAAATGGACGTATTAGTGAGAGGCAGCATGGTTTTGTGAAGGGGAGGTCGTGTCTCACTAACTTGATAGAGTTTTTCAAGGAGGTCACAAAGATGATTGATGCAGGTAGGGCAGTGGATGTTGTCTATATGGACTTCAGTAAGGCCTTTGACAAGGTCCCTCATGGTAGACTAGTACAAAAGGTGAAGTCACACGGGATCAGGGGTGAGCTGGCAAGGGGGATACAGAACTGGCTCGGTCATAGAAGGCGGAGAGTATGAATGGAAGGATGCTTTTCTAATTGGAGGGCTGTGACCAGTGGTGTTCTGCAGGGATCAGTGCTGGGACCTTTGCTGTTTGTAGTATATATAAATTATTTGGAGGAAAATGTAACTGGTCTGATTAGTAAGTTTGCAGACGACACAATGTTTGGTGGAATTGCGGATAGCGATGAGAACTGTCAGAGGATACAGCAGGATTTAGATTGTTTGGAGACTTGGGCGGAGAGATGGCAGATGGAGTTTAATCCAGAAAAATGTGAGGTTATGCATTTTGGAAGGTCTAATGGAGGTAGGGAATATACAGTGAATGGTAGAACCCTCAAGAGTATTGAAAGTCAGAGATCTAGGTGTACAGATCCACAGGTCACTGAAAGGGGCAACACAGGTGGAGAAGGTAGTCAAGAAGGCATACGGCATGCTTGCCTTCATTGGCTAGGGCATTGAGTATAAGAATTGGCAAGTCATGTTGCAACTGTATAGAACCTTAGTTCGGCCACACTTGGAGTATAGTGTTCAATTCTGGTCGCCACAGTACCAGAAGGATGTGGAGGCTTTAGAGAGGGTGCAGAAGAGATTTACCAGAATGTTGCCTGGTATGGAGGGCATTAGCTCTGAGGAGCGGTTGAATAAACTCGGTTTGTTCTCACTGGTATAACAGAGGTTGAGGGGCGACCTGATAGAGGTCTACAAAATTATGAGGGGCATAGACAGAGTGGATACTGAGAGGCTTTTCCCCAGGGTAGAGGTGTCAATTACTAGGGGGCATAGGTTTAAGGTGCAAGGGGCAAGGTTTAGAGTAGATGTACGAGGCAAGTTTTTTTTTTTACACAGAGGGTAGTGGGTGCCTGGAACCCGCTACCGGAGGAGGTTGTGGAAGCAGGGTCGATAGTGACATTTAAGGGGCATCTTGACAAATACATGAATAGGATGGGAATAGAGGGATACGGAACCAGGAAGTGTAGAAGATTGCAGTTTAGTCGGGCAGCATGGTAGGCACGGGCTTGGAGGGCCGAAGGGCCTGTTCCTGTGCTGTACTTTTCTTTGTTCTTTGTTCTTTGTAAATGCAGTTTGGTTAAAATATTCTTGATAACTGTACCCGGAGTAGCCCAATGGAAATTCCTATATTCAATTGGAACTAAACAGCTCAGAATATGAACCAAATGATCCCTCAACAAACCCAAAGTTTCTTTGCATGTGGAAATCCCAAATCTCCCACATTTCCTGTCCTGGGGCATTTACAGATTTCAGAGAGACCCTGGTAGGGTCCAATGCTGGAAAACCTTTATAAACCACTTTATATTCACCATATCACTAAGGGTGGAGGAGAGACTCAATAGAAATGATCAAAATCCATGAGGATAGAGAAGACTAGATTGAGAGATATGAGAACCTCAATGATTGAAGGTGTTACGGTACCGGACCAGACTCCAATTTATATTAGGAAACTGAACGAGAAACTCCACAACAATTTTTCCATTTTTAAAACTGTGAGGAAAGGATACTTCACTTCAGGGTTGATTCCACTGACAAATAGGGATCTTTTATCTTAAAATAAACCTTATTATTAACACGTGATTAAACACATTAATATCACAGAAAATAGCTTTTCAATTAAGAATTGAACAATTCTTAAAATATTAAAGAAACCCTTTAGCTACTGATTTGTACCATCAGTATTTCCAATTAAGCAAAGCACATTACAGGTTAAAAGCCACTTGCAAATAAAGTTAGCAAACTATTGTGTTGAGATTTTCTTTTGAAAAGTATAGAAAAACCCTTTCTGGCACAAGCTGCAAATCCTTCTGTCTTTGTCAGACTAAAAGTCCAACAGCCAATACTGGCAGGGGGCTGGGAACCGATGCAGGAAGTCAGAGGGAATTAAAGTGGGGACAGAAAAAAAAGGCAGCAAGAGGAACAGTGAAAGGCAGAGAAACCAAAGTCAAAAATCAAAAAGGGCCACAGTACAGAGTACAGAGACTGGAGAACGCAATGAATGGGTCCAGTAAAGCAAAGAGAAATAAAACACAGGGAGAGAGTTCAAAACATGACTGGACAGATGGGGCGAGATTTTCCGGCCCCTCCGGCCGGGTCGTGGAATCGCTGGGGGGCGGCGTGATTCCCGCCCCCGCTGGCTGCCGATTTCTCCGGCGCCGGAGATTTGGCGGGGGCGGGAATCGTGCCGCGCCGGTCGGCGGCCGCTAGCAGCGGCCCCCCCTCCCGGCGATTCTCCGGCCCGCAATGGGCCGAGTGGCCGCCCGTTTTTGGCCAGTTCCGCCGGCTTATGTTACACCAGGTATTTGCCGGCGGGACATGGCTGCGCAAGCGGCCTCCGGGGTCCTCGGGGGACGCAGGGGATCTGGCCCCGGGGGATGTCCCCACGGTGACCTGGCCTGTGATGGGGGCACACCAACCCACGGGTGGGCCTGTGCCGTGGGGGCACTCTATTCCTCCGCACCAGCGGCTGTCGCGGTCCGCCATGGCCGGTGCGGAGATGAACCCCCCTGCGCATACGCTGGGATGACGCCAGCACATGCTGGCTCTCCCGCGCATGCAGCAACTGGCGCCGGCTGGCGGAGGCCCTTCGGCGCCAGTTGGCGTGGCGCCAAGCCCCTTCCCCGCTGGCCGGCGGGGATGAAACCACTCCGCCGCCGGCCTAGCCCCTGAAGATGCGGAGGATCCTCAGCGCCGAGACCCCCCCACCCCCCCCCCCACCCGGGCCGGGTAGGGGAGATTCCCGCCAAAGGTCTGAGAAAGCAAGGCAGAGAGCAGGGGAAGTCTAGGTTAAATTGCATTTATTTCAATTCAAGAGGCCTAACGGACAAGTCAGGTGAACTCAGGGCATGGATGGGTACATGGAACTGGGGTATTATAGCCATCACTGAAACATGACTAAGGGAGGGGCAGGACTGGCAGCTCAATGTTCCAGGGCACAGATGGTATAGAAAAGATAGAGCAGGAGGTAAATGAGGAGGGGTGTTGTGTTTTTGATTCGGGAGAATATCACAGCAGTACTGAGAAGGGTTATAACTGAGGGTTCGCCCACTGAGCCTATATGGGTAGAACTGAAAATAAGAAGGGAGAGGTCACTTTGACAGAATTGTACTACTGGCCCCCAAATAGTAAGTGGGAAATTGAGGAGCAAAAATGTAAGGAGAGTGTCCAAAATTGCCCTTGGTATTGGGTGGAGGTGTTGAGTTTGGGTAGGGTGCTCTTTCCAAGAGCCGGTGCAGACTCAGGGGGCCGAATGGCCTCCTTCTGCACTGTAAATTCAATGATAATCTATGATTAATCTAGGACAAAGGTTCGGCACAACATCGTGGGCCGAAGGGCCTGTTCTGTGCTGTATTTTCTATGTTCTATTACAGATAGCTGCAAGAAAAATAGGGTGGTAATAGTTGGGGACTTTAACTTTCCCAACATTGACTGGGACAGCCATAGCATTCGGGGTTTGGATGGAGAGAGACTTGTTGAGTGTGTTCAGGAGGAATTTCTCATTCAGTATGTGGATGGCCCGTCTAGAGAGGGGGCAAAACCTGACCTCCCCTTGGGAAATAAGGAAGGGCAGGTGACAGAAGTGTTAGTGAGGGATCACTTTGGACCAGTGACCATAATTCCATTTCTTTTAAGATAGATATGGAGAATTATCTGGCCCAAAAGTTAAAATTCTAAATTGGGGCAAGGCCAATTTTGATAGTATTAGATAGGAGCTTTCAACGGTTGATTGGTGGCACAGTGGTTAGCACTGCTGCCTCACAGCTCCAGAATCCCAGGTTCAATTTCAGCCCTGGGTGACAGCCTGTGTGGAGTCTGCATGTTCTCCCTGTGTCTGCGTGGGTTTCCTATGGGTGCTCCGGTTTCCTTCCACAGTCCAAAGATGTGCAGGTTAGGTGGATTGGCCATGCTAAATTGCCCTTAGTGTCCAAAAGGTTAGGTGGGGTTACTGGGTGACGGGGATAGGGTGGAGGCATGGGATTAAGTAGGGTGCTCTTTCCAAGGACCAGTGCAGACTCAATGGGCTGAATAGCCTCCTTCTGCACTGTAAATTTTATGAATATCTATGAGTCTGTTGGCAGGCAAAGGGAGGGCTGGTCAGTGGAAGACTTTCAAGAGAATGTCAATCAGGGTTCAGGGTAAGCACATTCCTTTTAGAGTGAAGGGCAAGGCTGGTAGAAGTAGGGAACCCTGGATGACTCGGGATATTGAGGCACTGGTCAAAAGGCGAAGGAGGCATGTGACACGCATAGGCAGCTGGGATCAAGTGGATCCCTTGAAGAGTAAAGAGGTTGTCGGAGTAGAGTTAAGAGATACATTAGGAGGGCAAAAAGGGGACATGGGATTGCTTTGGCAGATAAGGCAAAGGAGAATCCAAAGAGCTTCTACAAATATATAAAGGGCAAAAGAGTAACTAGGGAGAGAGTAGGGCTTCTTAAGGATCTACGAGGTCATCTATGTACGGATCTACAAGGAGATGGTGAGATTCTAAATGAATATTTCTCACCGGTATTTACTGTTAGGGATGTTAGGGAACTTGGGGAAATAAATAGTTATGGCTTGAAGAGTGGAAATATTTACGAGAAGGAGGTGCTGGAAGTCATAAAGGGCATCAAGGTAGATAAATCCCCGGGACCTGATGAAATGTAGCCCAGGACATTGTGGGAGGCTAGGGAGGAAATTGTGAGTCCCCTAGCAGAGATATTTGAATCGTCGACAGCCACAGGCAAGGTGCCTGAAGATTGGAGGGTAGCAAATGTTGCGCTTTTGTCTCAGAAGGGCCGCAGGGAAAAGCCTGGGAACTACAGACCGGTTAGCCTAATGTCTGTGGTGGATAAGTTGTTGGAAGGTATTCTGAGAGACAGGATCTAAAGGCATTTAGAGCGGCAAGGACTGATTAGGGACAGTTAGCATGACTTTGTGAGTGGAAAATTATGTCTCACGAATTTGATTATGTTTTTTGAAGGAGTAACCAAGAAGGTAGATGAGGGCAGTGCAGTCGACATTGTCTACATGACTTTAACAAGCCTTTGACAATGTACCTCATAGTAGGTTGTTGCATGAGGTTAAATTTCATGGGATCCAGGGTGAGATAGCCAATTGGATACAAAATTGGCTTGATGACAGAAGACAAGAGGGTGGTTGTGGAGGGTTGTTTTTCAAACTGGAGGCCTGTGACCAGTGGTGTGCCTCAGGGATTAGTGCTGGGTCCACTGTTGTTATTTATATTAATGATTTGGATGAGAATATGGGAGGCATGGTTAGTAAGTTTGCAGATGACACCAAGATTGGTGGCACAGTGGACAGTATCTAGGATTGCAATGGGATCTTGCTCAATTGGGCCAATGGGCTGAAGAATGGCAGATGAAGTTTAATTTAGGTAAATGTGAGGTGATGTATTTTGGTAATTCGAATCGGGGCAGGACCTACTCAGTTAATGGTAGGGTGTTGGCGAGAGTTATAGAACAAAGAGATCTGGGAGCACAGGCTCATAGCTCCTTGAAAGTGGAGTCACAGGTGGACAGGGTGGTGAAGAAGGCATTCGGCATGCTTGGTTTCATTGATCAGAACACCGAATACAGGAGTTGGGACGTCTGGCTGAAGTTGTACAAGACATTAGTAAGGCCACATTTGGAATATTGTGTACAGTTCTGGTCACACTATTATAGCAAGGATATTATTAAACTAGAAAGAGTGCGGAAAGGATTTACTCGGATGCGACCGGGACTTGATGGTTTGAGTTGTAAGGAGAGGCTGGATAGACTGGGACGTTTTTCTCTGAAGCGTTGGCAGCTTCGGGGTGATCTTATAGAGGTCTATAAAATAATGAGGGGCATAGGTGAGGTAGATAGTCAACATCTTTTCCCAAAGGTAGGGGAGTCTAAAACTAGAGGGCATAGGTTTAAGGTGAGGAGGGAGAGATACAAAAGGCTCCAGAGGGGCAATTTTTTCACACAGAGGGTGGTGAATGTCTGGAACAAGCTGCCAGAGGCACTAGTAGAGGCAGGTACAATTTTGTCTTTTCAAAAGCATTAAGACAGTGATATGGGAAAGATGGGTATAGAGGGATATGGGCCAAATGTGGGCAATTGGGACTAGTTTAGTAATAAAAACTGGGCAGCATGGTTAAGTTGGGCCGAAGTCATATGACTATGACTACGTTTGCTACAGATCTGGCTCCCCTCATTAATGACATATCTCTATCCCACTCAGAACCCATGACCTGCTTACCTAAGTCTGAACACAATGGGCTGGATTCTCTGATTTTCAAGCTATGGCCTGAAGCTGGCATGGGAACAGTGGCATTTAACGACCGATAAATCAGCGCAAAACGACCACTGATCCTCCGTTTGGTGAGGGGCTAGCAGGCAGATAGTGTAGAGCACCCAGCTCTAGCTGCCGATACGGCCGGAGAATTGCTGGGTCCGTGGCCACATGTGCACGGCGGCAGCCTAAAGCGGCCGCACCATGCAACATGCCGCCGGCCGCACGCGGACCCGGCCTTTGGTCCCCCTTTGCCCAGGCCTGCGACCCCCGGATCATCCCCCAATAGTGCCCCTAGCCCCTGCCAAAGTCCCCCCTGCCCATGGATCGGTTCTCCCTCTACTGTGGCAGCACTGGATTCAGTCCGCAGCCGCCGCGCCAAGTTCCCGAAAAGAAATAGCATGTGAGACCCACGGCGTCAGGAACTTGGCTGGTCTCTGGCCGATCGCCAAAAGCGATTTTGCCGTCGGAGACGGAGAATCCAGCCCAATGTCTCAAAATATCTACTTTCCAGGTAATTCCAGCAATCATATCAAAGTTCCAAGAGGCATCTTTTTGTAAACAGGTAAATGGTTAAAACAAATGATTACCCCACTTTTATAACACCTTAATTTCAAATTTTGCAGACAAACCAGATTTAAAAATAATTATTTTGCAACAGATATATATATATACCTTCACCCAGGCTTTTACTAACATTGCTGCAATAGATATATATAATACAATCTATATTAAAAAAGTTCCTGTATTCATCACAGGTGTTTGGCTAAATAAACAGCAGTGATGTGAGGAAAAGTATTTTTGTGCAGCGACTGGTTAGAGTCTGGATTACACGACCTAAGAGTGTGGAGCAGGAGAATACCATCAGCAAATAAGCACCTGAGGAAAGGTTTGCAGAGCTACAGGGAAAGGACGGAGCAGCGGGCAAGCTGAGTCATTCTGGCAGAGAGCTGGCATGGACACAACAGGCCAAATGGCCTCTTCTGTGCTGTAACCATTCTATGATTCTACTCCATGTCACACTATCTTTATTCTTGTTTTGCAATATGTACACACCAAAGAAAGATGAGAAAAGACATTGGGACAATCCAAGCTCAGCCTAACTATCAGAATCTGTAACCTCAGTTTCTGCTCTCCAGGTACAAGGTGAACGTTATTGCCCCGGTGACTAAATGTGCTGGTGGGCAGCAAAGCTGGTGCATTTCTCGCTGGCCGGTGTAGCAGATTTCAACGCCAGATTGCTTGTTTTTCAGCTTATTGCCTCTGCATGAATGTGAAGCACATGGGTGGGATTCTCCCGCAATCGGCAGGGCGGGCAGTACCGGCGCCAAAGAGTGGCGTGAACCACTCCGGCGTCGGGCCGCCCGCAATGTGCGGAATCCTTCGCACTTACAGGGTCTAGCCGGCGCTAGAGGGATTGGCGGCGCGCCAGCCGCCGCCAAAGGGCCTCCGCCAGCCGGTGTGAGTTGGCGCATACGCAGGAGCGCCAGCGTGTTCTGCCGCATGCGCAGAACTGCTGGCGTGTTTCCTGCGTATGCACAGGGGATTTCTTCTCCGTGTCGGCCATCGCGGAGCATTACAGAGGCCGGCGGGGAGGGAAAGAGTGCCCACACGACACAGGCCCGCCCACAGATTGGTGGGCCCGATCGCGGGCCCGGCCACCTTGGGGGCCTCCCCCACCGGGGATGGACCTTGTCTAATCCACGCCGGCAGGACTGGCTGAAAACAGGTGGCCGCTCGGCCCATCTGGGCCCGGAGAATCATTGGGGGGGCCGCTGCCAACGACCCCCGACCGGCGTGGCGCGTTCCCCGCCCCCGCCCAAAAAACGGCGCCAGAGAATTCGGCAGCCGGCGTCGGCGGGGAGGGATTCACGCCGCCCCCCCCCCCGGTGATTCTCCGACCCGGCGTCGGTGGTGCGGGATTCACGCCCATGGTATTCGTGGTGTGATGGGCACAGGGATTTGTCCGTCCTGACGTTACCACATCAGTTAATCTTCGTGGGCACCATATTTAAATCATATTCACACATCCACAGCCCAGGACTGGTTGCAGCGATCACCAGAATGACCCCAAAAACAAAGAAGCACAGAAAGAAGCTCACAGGCCTGAAGTTCAGCAACAAAAGACACTGGTGGTTTCAAACTCTCAAGGACTTGCCGGGAGGCCACCAACCTCGTCATAACGGCCTGGCAGGGATTGTGAGGACGGTCAACGCTGACAGAAGAGACACACCATACAGACCAGGAACAGATGAATGATCTCATCAATTCCATAGGGTAAGGCAACCTTCTCCTCAAACTCAACTCATACTCTCATCAGGCCATCAGACATTCACAGGGTTACAGTCCACAGGGATCTCTCACACCATACGGGGCAGTACCACTATTCTCTCACACACACTTTTATATCTTCGTCTCTTCTCACATCTTGTACAAGTCACGCCCTCCACCCTTACACAGAGCCTACTCAGGAAGCAAACCAACTCATCATCTTATTTTCTATACGTCCTACTCACAGTCTGTCCATCAGCGTTTATGCAGGACATGATGGTCCACAACAACAGAGAGAGATCCCCAGAGCTGCGGGGGATGCCAAAGCTCAGACCAGTCACTCCACAATGAGGAGCAGACAGCAGAGCTGGCCAGCGAGGATCAGGTCCATTCCTTCACCGAGAATAGAGTCAACTTTCAATAAGCCAATGAGAACCCATCAACAGCTCCTTAACACTAACCAAAACTGTGAGTGCCTTTTAATGTTAGTGACAATTGTTATGGGTCAGAGTTTAGAGAACCCCAAAGTGTAGCATGGCGTTCAACTCACCCACAACTATTAATAGATTGTAGTGTGGGGAGCACACGGCTCACTCTACAGGTGTGGTACAGCAGAAATGGACAAGTATTTTTTTAAACAAAACAATGTTTATTCTATCAACTCAAGTTAATCTTTTTTAAACAACCATTGAATATCTTAACACCCGTTAATTAAAAGATAACCCCCAAAGACTAAGTCATCGTTTCAGCTGTCCTTTTAACATCCAAAAGACTTAACCAACCTTCAAACAGGAGCACATTAGGTTACATTCAATATATATATAGTGAGAAAGGGTTCAGCCGTGCTGCTGCTTTTGGTTACTTCAGCTACAGCCCTTTGTTTTCTTCATGCAGCTCACTGAAAACACACAGACAAACCCAAGCTGCTCTCTCAAACTGAATCTCAAAAAGCAGAAGTGAGCTCAGCTCCCCCCACACTCTGACATCACTTCAATAACATGAGCAGTTCCATTTCTTAAAGGTACATTTCTTAAACACCCATTTCTTAAAGGTACTCTCACATGACACCTCCCCCCAAGAAAAAAAATAAACCATCAACTTCAAGATGGTTTCATTTTTCATCTTTGCACCATCAATTAAGAAATGCACACAGTAAAAATACTTTATTATTTCAAAAAAACAACACACGCAAACAGGTATAATTTTTCTTCCATTTTTCCATTTCTCTTCCGCCTGCATATGTACAGGTCTCCATTTTCTCATCAAGACATCACTTTTACGGTAATAACACTCTGGTATACACTCAGATTCCTCTTCCGTATATGCTTTCTGATACATCCGGTTTATTTCTACATCTTTCTGTTGTAACTCCGCCAATTTCCCTGAACTAAAAATATTCGCCTCATCCTCCGCTTGTTCTTGTTCCTTTTCAACCATCTGATCAAAAATTGTTTCTGATAATTGCACTGCAACTGCATCTTCACTCTTTGATTTCTCCTCTTGTCTTAACCTGTGACTTTGCGACCTTGTCCTTCAACACTTTAGTTGTCTGATTTTCCACTGGCTTATCAACCACAGTAGGCATCACTCCCACTTGCAATCCAGCTATATCATTACCCAAGATAAACTGTATTCCTGGACAAGATAGTTTCTCTATTACTCCTGTCGTGTTGGGTGTTCTGATGCACAAATGATCCAACTAGGCTGTAGATGGTAACAACTGTGTTTTATTGTCTAAACAACGGTAACAACTAACTGCTGGCTTGGGTACGTGCTTCACCAGCTAACCTGTGGACCCAGCCCTATCACTATCTTAGTGAGGCACTCAGCACTCAGCATGGTCTATGTCTGAGCGGCACGCTGTGAGCTCTGTGCGCTGAGCTATCTCCTGCTAGAATGAGCGGAAACTGTGGTGTTCCCTGTTTTATAGTGCGTGTGCTCTCACTGGTGATTGGCTGTGATGTTATGTGTGTGCTGGTTGGTCCAAATGCCTGTCCATCAGTGTGTGTGTGATTGCACCATAATATGCTGATGTGGATATCATGACAACTCCTACTACCACTTCACCACTCTTCACTGGATTTTCCATCCTTAACTTATATAATGGAACGCTACTCCTCTCACCCTGAATTCCACAAATTACCACCTTTCCTGGCTACATTCTTCCCAAACTACATAATTCCTCATCTCTTACCATTAAAGATTGACTAGCTCCCGTATCTCTTAAAATTGTGACTTCTTTACCTGCTCCTCCTGATACACATGAGTAAACTTTACCCACACAAGTAAATTCTTTAAAGAGATCTGGCACCTTCTTATCAATCACCTCTTGATCAGACTGCACAATCTTTTGCATCTCCTTTGCTTCCCTTGGGCTTTCCTTTACCATTCTAACAAACCCTACTGTCTTATCCTATTTTATCACATCAGCCTTCCCAGTGCTTTTCTTCAACCACCAACACTGTGACTTTACATGGCCTAGTTTATTACAGTGAAAACATTTGAAACTTTTCATTTCTCTTCCACCCTCCTGGATTTCTGTTTTAATCTGAGGTACACTCTCTTTATTGTCTCCCATCAGATCACCTTTACTTTTACCACTTGAGTATTTCTCAGTCCCCAGTTTCTATCCCTCACAGGCTGAAACTGATGTCGGAAACCAAGCTTTGATTTATGAACTAATTCATAATCATCTGCCATTTCTGCTGCTAACCACACACTTTTAACCCTCTGCTCTTCCACATGAGTTCTCACTGCATCAGGAATTGAATTTTTAAACTCCTGCAAAAGTTTAATTTCTCTGAGAGCTTCATATATTTGGTCTATTTTCAAAGCCCTTATCCACCTATCAAAATTACTCTGTTTGAGCCTTTCAAACTCCATGTATATGTGACCAAATCCTTCCCTTAAATTTCTAAACCTTTGTCTGTAAGCTTCAGGCACGAGTGCATATGCACCTAAGATGGATTTTTTCACCTCTTCATACGTTCCAGATACCTCCTCCGGTAGTGATGCAAACACTTCACTAGCTCTACCTAACAGCTTTGTTTGAATCAGTAGTACCCACATGTCCTATGGCCATTTCATTTGTTTAGCTACCTTCTCAAATGAAATGAAAAAGGCTTTTACCTCCTTCTCATCAAACCTTGGCAATGCTTCGACATATTTAAATAGATCTCCACCATGTCTTCGACTATGACACTCTGTCTCACTATCCTCATCAATCTCATCCAACTGTACGTTTCCCTTTACGTCTGCCAATTTTAACTGACTGTCATGTTTCATGGCCTTTTTCTGAAGTTCAAACTCTCTCTCTTTATCTTTTTCCCTGATCTGTATCTCCCTTTCTATTTCGTTTTGTTCTGCTCGGGCTATTCTTTCTTTTTCTTTTTGTTCTGCCAGGGCTATTCTTTCTTTTTCTCTCATTGCATATTCAAGCTGCTTTAATTATTTTTCATGTTCAAGTTGCTTTAATTATTTTTCATATTCAAGTTGCTTAATCTGCAACTGGAGCTTTGTCATTTCTAAAGAGTCAGAATGTATCTCAGGCAAATTTAAATGATCAGCTACCGCGGTAAGTACCTCATCTTTTCGCATTTTGCCAGGCAATGTTAACTGCAATGTTTTTGCCAAATCTAACAGTCTGCCTTTAGTCACAGTCTGTAAGGTACTGCGTGTTACCATGTCCACCCCCAAAAACTTCTGAGCCTCTGAAAGAGCCTTTGTCCACAACACACTCCCCACTTAAACTAAAATACCACACCTGAAAAGCACCACACTCTATGTACACCCCTCACTGTCTTTAGGTTCACTAAGCCAATCCAATAGATAGGCTTTTATCCCGGACGAGCCCCCAATTGTTATGAGTCAGAGTCAAAGTGTAGCACGGAATTCAATTGACCCACAAATATAAATAAATTGTGGCGTGGGGAGCACACGGCTCACTCTAAAGGTGTGATACAGCATAAATAGACAAGTATTTTTTAAAAACAAAATAATGTTTATTCTATCAACTCAAGTTAACCTTTTTAAAACAACCATTGAATATCTTAACACCCATTAAATCAAAGATAACCCCCAAAGACTAAGTAATCGTTTCAGCTGTCCTTTTAACATCCAAAAGACTTAACCAACCTTCAAACAGGAACACATTAGGTTACATTCAATATATATATAGTGAGAAAGGGTTCAGCCGTGTTGCTGCTTTTGATTACTTGGCCCTTTGTTTTCTTCATGCAGCTCACTGAAAACACACAGACAAACCCAAGCTGCTCTCTCAAACTGAATCCCAAAAAGCAGAAGTGAGCTCAGCTCCCCCCACACTCTGACATCACTTCAATAACATGAGCAGTTCCATTTCTTAAAGGTACATTTCCTAAACACCCATTTCTTAAAGGTACTCTCACATGACACAATGCAGCCGATCACGATTTGTACCTCTCTCGAACAGGCATCCGCAGAAGAAGCACGAGATCCAGCAGCAGCCAATCCATCAGCTCTGGTCCCCAGACCAGATCAGATGAGGATTCTGAGGACCCACGGGATGCAGAGCGTCACTGTGTTCATCCGTACCCTCCCACCAGTGCAGAGCCACACACCTCAGCGGAACCAAGTTCTACGACAGGTTCAAAGTCACCGTCTGCTGAACACAACACCGATTTGGATTCACAGCAGGCTCAGGCAGGGACATCCAATGTCACCAACACTCAGAGGACTGATGGAGGCCAGGATTCTGCTGATCAGAGTTTGATGATGAGCACTTGGACTCAGCCTTTAGTGAGATCAGTTATGGCTTCAGTTGAAGAGCCTTCTAACATGCCATCCCTCCTTACTGCTGTAATTGATTCTCTGATCAAAATTGCGAGTCCCTCTCAAGTTTTACTTCCTTACCTGTCTCGCCTGAAGGTTCTATATCCTGGAATACTGAGCTGCTAAGCCTGCTCCTCTCTCAGCCATGTCTCAGTGACAGCAATGACATCATACCCCCATGTTTTAATTTGTGCCCTCAGTTCATCTGCCTTGTTCGTCTGACTCCTCGCATTAAAATAAATACCATTCAATCTTGACAAACTCCCTTGTGACTGAACTGGTCTAGACATTCTTTGCCTTCCTGACTTACTTGATGTCTCCTCTAATTTTGGATGTGCATCCCCCCCGCTGAACCTTATTTAGGATCCCAACCCCTGCCAACTTAGTTTAAACCCTCCCCAACAGCAGTAGCAAAGCTCCCTGCAAGGACACTCGAAGCTCTGACACAGCAAACAAGCCCCAGGAGGGCAGAGGAAATGCTTTGAGATCGCCCTCAAACCCTGCTTGAAGAAGTATAACATCCTCACCGACACCTGGGAATCCCTGGCCTGAGACCACCCAAAGTGGTGGAAAAACATTTAGGAAGGAGCTGGACACAGAATTTCATCACCAAGAGCAAGCTGAATCCAAGTGTCGACAGCAAAAGGAACACGTGTGAAAGACCAAAGAAAAGTACAGCACAGGAATAGGCCCTTCGGCCCTCCAACCCGCCGACCATGCTGCCTGACTAAACTACAATCTTCTACATTTCCTGGGTCCGTATCCCTCTATTCCAATCCTATTCATATATTTGTCAAGATGCCCCTTAAATGTCACTATTGTCCCTGCTTCCACCACCTCCTCCGGCAGCGTGTTCCAGGCACCCACTACCCTCTGTGTAAAAAACTTGCCTCGTACATCTACTCTAAACCTTGCCCCTCGCACCTTAAACCTATGCCCCCTAGTAATTGACCCTTCTACCCTGGGGAAAAGCCTCTGACTATCCACTCTGTCTATGCCCCTCATAATTTTGTAGACCTCTACCAGGTCGCCCCTCAGCCTCCGTCGTTCCAGTGAGAACAAACCGAGTTTATTCAGCCACTCCTCATAGCTAATGCCCTCCATTCCAGGCAACATCCTGGTAAATCTCTTCAGCACCCTCTCTAAAGCTTCCACATCCTTCTGGTAGTGTGGCAACCAGAATTTAACACGATACTCCAAGTGTGGCCTAACTAAGGTTCTATACAGCTGCAACATGACTTGCCAATTCTTATACTCTATGCCCCGGCCAATGAAGGCAAGCATGCCGTATGACTTCTTGACTACCTCCTCCACCTGTTGCCCCTTTCAGTGACCTGTGGACCTGTACACCTCGATCTCTCTGACTTTCAATACTCTTGAGGGTGCTACCATTCACTGTACATTCCCTACCTGCATTAGACCTTCCAAAATGCATTACCTTGGGGGTGTCAAACCAGTCACCCCATGCAACCGCTCCCCCAACCACTGTCTGTGTTAATATTAACGGTTAGTATATGATGGGGGAATAATACAGCAAATTGGCTTTTACCTTCAGCACATTTATTGTGACCCAACTCAGCAGAGACACAAACTCCATCTAAAATCCCCACTGCAACTGCCCCAGCTGTGTCCATTTATACTCTTTTGGAGGTTGAGCCAATAACCATTACAACTCCAACCAAGGGCGGGATGCTCCAATAATGGAGCAATGTCCCCGCATCTGGAGAAACGTGGGAGCGGCATCGGACCCGATCTCGGGTTTGACGGCCATTCTCCGTCACCCGTGCCGATCGCGATTTCAGCGCGGAGGCTCGGAGAATCCCGCCCCACGTGTCTCTGTGCACCTTTTCCTCTGAGCTCCACGCCACTAACACCCACCAATCAAGACTTTGCCTCTTTGTGACCTGACTACCCACCATTCACAGTTAAGCCATTACCCTCCAAACAAACAACCCCTCCTCCTCCACACCCACCCCAGCGTGCATTCCTACTGGTCCTGCCTGAGCAACCCTGGCACGAAGCCAAAGCAGTCACAAGCCGAAAACAGTGGAAGGTAGGCAAGTGCTGCCTGCACACACTGAGGTCATGAGTGAAATACAGTTTGTCACATACTCATCAGTTGGGCGAAACGGTAGCACAGTGGTTAGCACTGTTGTTTCACAGCTCCAGGGTCCCAGGTTCGTTTCCCGCTTGTGTCACTGTCTGTGCGGAGTCTGCACATTCTCCCCGTGTCTGCGTGGGTTTCCTCTGGGTGCTCCGGTTTCCTCCCACAAGTCCCGAAGATGTGTTTGTTTGGTGAACTGGACATTCTGAATTCTCCCTCAGTGTACCTGAACAGGCACCAGAGAGTAGCGATGAGGGGGGTTTCACAATAACTCCATTGCAGTGTAATGTAAGCCTACTTGTGACAATAATAAAGATTATTATTATTACTTGTATGTGGCTGTGAATCAAGTCGGTCTAATTATACGTTGGCATGGCCATTTGGTGCCGATTATGAGCAAGTTATTCCAGAATCATCTTATTTCCTGTCTTCAACTATTTCCTGCATTTTTCTCTGAAGAAGCTGTTGTACCCTCAATAACGACGCTTAGAGAGTAAACGGTAAAGAAGGCTTTAATAAGCTAAGAACTAGCCTGGTGCCAAAACGGGTGCTAACTGGGTGCCGACCACAAGGCGGCCCCTTATATACGACTCCCAGGTGAGCTGGAGGCGGAGTCCCGCAGAGTTCCCAGCCCGGTCTTAAAGGGGACATCACCTTACATGATGATAAGGGTACAGTAATACAGTAACCGTTCATCACAGAAGCTATTGTGTTTATTTTCAACTTCTCTGTATCGTGTATTTTAACTTGAAGAAAACATCAAGAGCTGTAATTTGTATTGAATTTAACTCTGTCATCTGTACTTGTTTGGAGAAAACGAACTTTTAAAAACTCTATTTGCAAGCAAATTGACTTGATAAGAGACATCTGCAATAATGACTGAATAAAGATTGGATTTACTTCATGCATTTAAGCTCAGTTTTCAATTTCTGTCGAGGGATATATCGTGCGGTGACACATAAGTTATATTGGCCACAGTACAGATCTATCAACAAGGGACGCTGAAGGAGAAGATTGAAGGCCAGGACGACTGGTCATGCCATCAAAACCTCCGCATTATGGGCCTGCCGGGGGTACAGAGGGCAGGAACCTTAGGGAGTACTTGCCCAGATGCTGGGCAAGCTGGTTAGAAGGGAAAGCATTCCCAAACCCCCATAAGTGGACAGAGCCCACAGGTCACTCCGGCCAGAGCCCAAACCCGAGGAGCAGCCGCGGGCCACCATCGCGAAACTGTACTGGTACCAAGACCGGGATAAGATCCTGAAAAAGGGAAGGCACACATGGTCCTGTAAGTGGGAAGGTCACTCGATCCATGTGTACCAGGACATTGGGGAAGACCTGGCCAAGCGCTGGGCAGAATTCAACACAGCCAAGGCGGCCCCATACAAAAGCCAGTTGTGGTTTGGGATGACGTACGCTACCAAACTAGGTGATGTTCCAGGGTAAGGAGTACCACTTCACTACACCGGCAGAAGAAGACAATTTTGTGTGCAAACACCGGCTGTAAAGGCAACGGCACCAGCAGTGAACTCAAAATCTGGTTTCCTCTGCTAAAAAGAGACTAATTGTGCAGGTTGGATCTGCCTCATCTTCGGTCTCACTATGAGTCTCAGGAAGGAGGGGCCGAGAGCGGTAGGGTACAGAAAGCGGTTAGGAGGAGGAATGTTGGGGGGGAACGCAACAGTTGGGGGAAGGTGAAGATCGCTCCCGGAGCGGGGCACCACACTAGCAGGTAAGCTAGCACAGGGAAGCATGGGTGAGGGGATGGCGTGGCACAACTCCTGACTGGGGTGTTCTTTGTGCTGCTAAATTCAGGATGCTTGGCGTAGTGTTCACAAAGACTACAAAATAGCTTGAATTTGCACAAAGCTATAAATTTGTTAACATTACTTATTTGGATTCGACACATACTCCTAAATAATACACAATTGATTATTAACATATAAGCTACACTGATCTACAACTAATCTTTATACTGTTATGAACTATGATCTGCTCTTACTCACACTACCTTTACTTCAGTCTGTCTCCAGCTAACTCCTGCACTACTTTCTCCCACAAGGCTTAGCATCAATGCCTTATATACTTGCAACTGTAGGTCCCTCTAGTGGCTATTCTAGACATTTTATTAACCCTTGCAGTTCTTACATTTATGATAATTCCACACTGACGGGGATGGTTTAACTGGCAGCAGGGAGGGGAGAAAACTCTAGTAGGGGGGAATGTTGAGGGGAAAACAGGGGGAGAGGCTGGAAAATCACCTAGTTTGGTGGGGAACCTCATCTGTACTTTGGTCAATATATCTTTGGGGGGTAGGGTAGAACGCTGGCTATGACACATAGCAAATGGCAACAACGGAAACAAGGGCACCACAAACAACCAACTTGGAGGGCCCCCAACAAAGGGAAACCCAAGAGTACAGGGGCGGATCCGCATGATTTACACAACAATGGAGGCCATCTTGGGTTGGTTCCTGGACAAAAGGAAGCCCCAGAGTGCAGGGACACTAGAAATCTTAGATGGCCCCCAAACAAAGGGAAACCTTGGCGTGCAGGGGTGCATCCACGAGGCAAATATGAACATAGATCACATTCTCCTCATGTCTGCGTAGGTGCCACCTCCACAACCCAAAGATGTGCAGGCTAGGTGGATTGGCCACGCTAAATTGTCCCTTAATTGGGAAAAATAATTGAGTACTCTAAATTTATAAAAGAAAACTCCCACCACAAGGAAACAATGATTTACCTCCAGATGCCAAGACACTGGTTAGTGGAAGAGCTGCCTGTAGTGGGCAACCTAGGGAAGAGAAACTGCAGGCATCTACGGGCAACTGTTGGAGGAGATTAGGGCTAGATTAGGAAAAAATGGGAGGAGGAACTAGGCATAGAGATAGGGGGAGGACTCTGGATCAAAGCGCTGCACAGGGTGAACTTCAGATCCACGTCCACAGGACTAAGCCTAATGCAGCTAAAGGTGGTGCACAGACTACACCTAACCAGAACTCAAGTGAGTGGGTTCTTCCTGGAGGTGAAGGACAAATAGGAATGGTGCCAAGGAGACCCGACCAATCACACCCACATATTTTGGCGTGCTTCAGACTTGTCGGGTACTGGACGATCTTCTTTAGGGCCAAGTCTAGGATTGTAGGAGTCACAGTGGTGTCATGGCCCAAAATGGCGGTCTTCAGGCTATCAGATCGGCAAGAGCCCTTCATGGAGAGGGGGGCTGACACCCTAGCCTTTGTCTCCCTGATCGCCCAGCGGAGAATCATGCTCGGCTGGCAGTGAGCAGCACCACCCAAAGCTGCAGACTGCTGTCCAAACTGGCGGAATTTCTCAGGCTGGAGAAAATAACATTTGTCACCCATGGCTCGGAAGAAGGCTTCCAGAGGACATGGAAGCTGTTCACCAACTTGTTTCAAGACCTGTTCGTAACCAGCAACCAGACTAAGGAGGGGGAGGGAGAGGGGGTGGAGACATGGACGAGCCACAGGACAGAGAGGAAAAGGAAAGGTAGGGGGAGAGGGAGGGTAGAGATGTGGGGGAGGGGGCCGAAGGAACACAAAGAGAACGTGAGGGACAAGGGACTGGTCCAAGGGCAAGCTAAGGCCCAAATCAAACTGAAAATAGACACTTGTAAATATATACACTAGCCATATTGTGGATTGTAAAAGGGGATCACCGCCACAGTCGCATGAAAGGCACTTGCTTATAAATATATGGGTTGTTTTTTATTCTCTTTTCTTTTTCATTTTTGGCACAGTTTTGTAATTGATGATTCATACAAATTCATACAAATGCCATTCACACAACTACCAATCACACAAATACCAATCACACAAATACCATTCACACAAATGCCATTCAAACAAATGCCATTCACAAAAATGCCATTCACACAAATACCATTCACACAAATACCATTCACTCAAATGCCAATCACACAAATGCCATTCACACAAATACCATTCACTCAAATGCCATTCACACAATTACCATTCACACAAATACCATTCACACAAATACCATTCACTCAAATGCCAATCACACAAATGCCAATCACACAAATACCAAGCAGACAAATACAATTCGCACAAATAGCATTCACACAAATGCCAATCACACAAATACCATTCATACAAATACAATCCACGCAAATACCATTCACACACATACAATTTGCATAAATACCGTTGAAACTAATACCAATCACACAAATGTCATTCACACAAATACCACTCACACAAATACCATTCACACAAATACCACTCACACAAATACCATCCACACAAATGCCATTCACACAAATACCATTCACACAAATACCATCCACACAAATACCATTCACACAAATACCATTCACTCAAATGCCAATCACACAAATATCAAGCAGACAAATACCATTCACACAAATACCATTCACACAAATGCCAATCACACAAATACCATTCATACAAATACAATCCACGCAAATACCATTTACACACATACAATTTGCATAAATACCGTTGAAACTAATACCAATCACACAAATGCCATTCACACAAATACCACTCACACAAATACCATTCACACAAATACCATTCACACAAATATCACTCACACAAATGCCATTCACACAAATACCATTCACACAAATACCATCCACGCAAATACCATTCACACACATACAATTTGCATAAATACCGTTGAAACTAATATCAATCACACAAATGCCATTCACACAAATACCACTCACACAAATACCATTCACACAAACACCATCCACGCAAATACCATTCACACACATACAATTTGCATAAATACCGTTGAAACTAATATCATTCACACAAATGCCATTCACACAAATGCCAATCACACAAATACCAAGCAGACAAATACCATTCGCACAAATACCATTTGCACAAATACCATTCACACAAATGTCAATCACACAAATACCATTCACACAAATACCATCCACACAAATACCATTCACACAAATACCAATCACTCAAATGCCAATCACACAAATGCCAATCACACAAATACCAAGCAGACAAATACCATTCGCACAAATACCATTCACACAAATACCATTCACACAAATATCATTCACACAAATACCATTTATACAAATACAATCCACGCAAATACCATTCACACACATACAATTTGCATAAATACCGTTGAAACTAATACCAATCACAAAATGCCATTCACACAAATACCACTCACACAAATACCATTCACACACATACAATTTGCATAAATACCATCCACGCAATTACCACTCACACAAATACCATTCACACAAATACCACTCACACAAATGCCATTCACACAAATACCATTCACACAAATACCATCCACGCAAATACCATTCACACACATACAATTTGCATAAATACCGTTGAAACTAATATCAATCACACAAATGCCATTCACACAAATGCCAATCACACAAATACCAAGCAGACAAACACCATTCGCACAAATACCATTCGCACAAATACCATTCACACAAATGTCAATCACACAAATACCATCACACAAATGCAATTCACACAAATATCAAGCACACAAATACCATCACACAAATGCCATTCACACAAATACCATTCACACAAATCCCATTCACACAAATACCATTCACACAAATATCATTCACACAAATATCATTCACACAAATGCCATTCACACAAATATCATTCACACAAATACCATCCACGCAATTACCACTCACACAAATACCATTCACACAAATACCACTCACACAAATGCCATTCACACAAATACCACTCACACAAATACCATTCACACAAATGGCACTCACACAAATCCCGTTCACACACATATCATTCACACAAATACCATTCACACAAATACCATTCACACAAATACCATTCACTCAAATGCCATTCACACAAATACCATTCACACAAATACCAAACACACAAATGCCAATCACACAAATACCAAGCAGAAAAATGCCATTCGCACAAATACCATTCACATAAATGCCAATCACACAATACCATTCATGCAAATGCCAATCACACAATTACCACTCACACAAATACCATTCACACAAATACAAGTCACACAAATACCATCCACGCAAATACCATTCACACAAATACAATTTGCAGAAATACCATCCACGCAATTACCACTCACACAAATACCATTCACACAAATACCACTCACACAAATGCCATTCACACAAATACCATTCACACAAATACCATCCACGCAAATACCATTCACACACATACAATTTGCATAAATACCGTTGAAACTAATACCAATCACACAAATGCCATTCACACAAATACCATTCACTCAAATGCCAATCACACAAATGCCAATCACACAAATACCAACCAGGCAAATACCATTCGCACAAATACCATTCGCACAAATACCATTCACACAAATGCCAATCACACAAATACTATCACACAAATGCCATTCACACAAATATCAAGCACACAAATACCATTCACACAAATACCATTCACACAAATGCCATTCACACAAATATCATTCACACAAATACCATCCACGCAATTACCACTCACACAAATACCATTCACACAAATACCATTCACACAAATACCAATCACAAAAATGCCATTCACACAAATACCATTCACACAAATACCATTCACACAAATACAAATCACACAAATACCATTCACACAAATACCATCCACGCAAATGCCATTCACACAAATGCCATTCACACAAATGCCATTCACACAAATACCATTCACACAAATACCATTCACACATATACCAATCACACAAATACCATTCGCACAAATGCCATTCACACAAATACCACTCACACAAATACCATTCACACAAATACCATACACGCAAATACCATTCACACACATACAATTTGCATAAATACCGTTGAAACTATTACCAATCACACAAATACCATTCACACAAATGCCATTCACACAAATACCATTCACACAAATACCATTCACTCAAATGCCAATCACACAAATGCCAATCACACAAAGAACAAAGAACAAAGAAATGTACAGCAAAGGTCCAGGCCCTTCTGCCCTCCAAGCCTGTGCCGACCATGCTGCCCGACTAAACTACAATCTTCTACACTTCCTGGGTCCGTATCCCTCTATTCCCATCCGATTCATGTATTTGTCAAGATGCCCCTTAAATGTCACTATCGGCCCTGCTTCCACCACCTCCTACGGTAGCGGGTTCCAGGCTCCCACTACCCTCTGCGTAAAAAACTTGCCTCGTACATCTACTCTAAACCTTGCCCCTCTGACCTTAAATCTCTGCCCCCTAGTAATTGACCCCTCCACCCCGGGGAAAAGCTTCTGACTATCCACTCTGTCTATGCCCCTCATAATGCCATTCGCACAAATACCATTCACACAAATGCCAATCACACAAATACCAATCACACAAATACCACTCACACAAATACCAATCGCAGAAAGGCAAACGCCAAATACCATTCGCACAAATACCATTCATACAAATGCCAATCACACAAATACCATTTACACAAATGCAATTCACACAAATACCATTCACACAAATATCAAGCACACAAATACCATTGACACAAATACCATTGACACAAATACCATCCACGCAAATACCATTCACACACATACAATTTGCATAAATACCGTTGAAACTAATACCAATCACACAAATACCATTCACACAAATACCATTCACTTAAATGCCAATCACACAAATACCATTCACACAAATATCAAGCACACAAATATCAAGCACACAAATACCATCCACACAATTACCACTCACACAAATACCATTCACACAAATACCACTCACACAAATGCCATTCACACAAATACCACTCACACAAATACCATTCACACAAATACCAGTCACACAAATACCATCCACGCAAATAGAATTTGCATAAATACCATCCACGCAATTACCACTCACACAAATACCATTCACACAAATACCACTCACACAAATGCCATTCACACAAATACCATTCACACAAATACCATCCATGCAAATACCATTCACACACATACAATTTGCATAAATACCGTTGAAACTAATACCAATCACACAAATGCCATTCACACAAATACCATTCACTCAATTGCCAATCACACAAATGCCAATCACACAAATACCAAGCAGGCAAATACCATTCGTACAAATACCATTCGCACAAATACCATTCACACAAATGCCAATCACACAAATACCATCACACAAATGCCATTCACACAAATATCAAGCACACAAATGCCATTCACACAAATGCCACTCACACAAATACCATTCACACAAATACCATTCGCACAAATACCATTCACACAAATGTCAATCACACAAATACCATCACACAAATGCAATTCACACAAATATCAAGCACACAAATACCATCACACAAATGCGATTCACACAAATACCATTCACACAAATGCCATTCACACAAATACCATTCACACAAATATCATTCACACAAATATCATTCACACAAATGCCATTCACACAAATATCATTCACACAAATACCATCCACGCAATTACCACTCACACAAATACCATTCACACAAATACCACTCACACAAATGCCATTCACACAAATACCACTCACACAAATACCATTCACACAAATGCCACTCACACAAATCCCATTCACACACATATCATTCACACAAATACCATTCACACAAATACCATTCACACAAATACCATTTACTCAAATGCCATTCACACAAATGCCATTCACACAAATACCATTCACACAAATACCATCCATGCAAATACCATTCACACACATACAATTTGCATAAATACCGTTGAAACTAATACCAATCACACAAATGCCATTCACACAAATACCATTCACTCAAATGCCAATCACACAAATGCCAATCACACAAATACCAAGCAGGCAAATACCATTCGTACAAATACCATTCGCACAAATACCATTCACACAAATGCCAATCACACAAATACCATCACACAAATGCCATTCACACAAATATCAAGCACACAAATGCCATTCACACAAATGCCACTCACACAAATACCATTCACACAAATACCATTCGCACAAATACCATTCACACAAATGTCAATCACACAAATACCATCACACAAATGCAATTCACACAAATATCAAGCACACAAATACCATCACAAAAATGCGATTCACACAAATACCATTCACACAAATGCCATTCACACAAATACCATTCACACAAATATCATTCACACAAATATCATTCACACAAATGCCATTCACACAAATATCATTCACACAAATACCATCCACGCAATTACCACTCACACAAATACCATTCACACAAATACCACTCACACAAATGCCATTCACACAAATACCACTCACACAAATACCATTCACACAAATGCCACTCACACAAATCCCATTCACACACATATCATTCACACAAATACCATTCACACAAATACCATTCACACAAATACCATTTACTCAAATGCCATTCACACAAATACCATTCACACAAATACCAAACACACAAATGCCAATCACACAAATACCAAGCAGAAAAATGCCATTCGCACAAATACCATTCACACAAATGCCAATCACACAATACCATTCATGCAAATGCCAATCACACAAATACCATTCACACAAATACCATCCACACAATTACAACTCACACAAATACCATTCACACAAATACCAGTCACACAAATACCATCCACGCAAATACCATTCACACAAATACAATTTGCAGAAATACCATCCACGCAATTACCACTCACACAAATACCATTCACACAAATACCACTCACACAAATGCCATTCACACAAATACCATTCACACAAATACCATCCACGCAAATACCATTCACACATACAATTTGCATAAATACCGTTGAAACTAATACCAATCACACAAATGCCATTCACACAAATACCATTCACTCAAATGCCAATCACACAAATGCCAATCACACAAATACCAATCGCAGAAAGGCAAACGCCAAATACCATTCGCACAAATACCATTCATACAAATGCCAATCACACAAATACCATTCACACAAATGCAATTCACACAAATACCATTCACACAAATATCAAGCACACAAATACCATTGACACAAATACCATTGACACAAATACCATCCACGCAAATACCATTCACACACATACAATTTGC
The DNA here is from genome assembly GCF_047496885.1 of Scyliorhinus torazame. Lineage (NCBI taxonomy): Eukaryota > Metazoa > Chordata > Chondrichthyes > Carcharhiniformes > Scyliorhinidae > Scyliorhinus > Scyliorhinus torazame. Next base: position 95,061,978 of record NC_092716.1, read on the forward strand.
ATAAATACCGTTGAAACTAATACCAATCACACAAATACCATTCACACAAATACCATTCACTTAAATGCCAATCACACAAATACCATTCACACAAATATCAAGCACACAAATATCAAGCACACAAATACCATCCACACAATTACCACTCACACAAATACCATTCACACAAATACCACTCACACAAATGCCATTCACACAAATACCATTCACACAAATACCATCCACGCAAATACCATTCACACACATACAATTTGCATAAATACCGTTGAAACTAATACCAATCACACAAATGCCATTCACACAAATACCATTCACTCAAATGCCAATCACACAAATGCCAATCACACAAATACCAAGCAGGCAAATACCATTCGCACAAATACCATTCACACAAATGCCAATCACACAAATACCATCACACAAATGCCATTCACACAAATATCAAGCACACAAATGCCATTCACACAAATGCCACTCACACAAATACCATTCACACAAATACCATTCGCACAAATACCATTCACACAAATGTCAATCACACAAATAACATCACACAAATGCAATTCACACAAATATCAAGCACACAAATACCATCACACAAATGCCATTCACACAAATACCATTCACACAAATGCCATTCACACAAATACCATTCACACAAATATCATTCACACAAATACCATCCACGCAATTACCACTCACACAAATACCATTCACACAAATACCACTCACACAAATGCCATTCACACAAATACCACTCACACAAATACCATTCACACAAATGCCACTCACACAAATCCCATTCACACACATATCATTCACACAAATACCATTCACACAAATACCATTCACACAAATACCATTTACTCAAATGCCATTCACACAAATACCATTCACACAAATACCAAACACACAAATGCCAATCACACAAATACCAAGCAGAAAAATGCCATTCGCACAAATACCAATCACACAATTACAACTCACAAAAATACCATTCACACAAATACCAGTCACACAAATACCATCCACGCAATTACCACTCACACAAATACCATTCACACAAATACCACTCACACAAATGCCATTCACACAAATACCATTCACACAAATACCATCCACGCAAATACCATTCACACACATACAATTTGCATAAATACCGTTGAAACTAATACCAATCACACAAATGCCATTCACACAAATACCATTCACTCAAATGCCAATCACACAAATGCCAATCACACAAATACCAAGCAGGCAAATACCATTCGCACAAATACCATTCGCACAAATACCATTCACACAAATGCCAATCACACAAATACCATCACACAAATGCCATTCACACAAATATCAAGCACACAAATGCCATTCACACAAATGCCACTCACACAAATACCATTCACACAAATGCCATTCACACAAATATCATTCACACAAATACCATTCACACAAATGCCATTCACACAAATATCATTCACACAAATACCATCCACGCAATTACCACTGACACAAATACCATTCACACAAATAACATTCACACAAATACCAATCACACAAATGCCATTCACACAAATACCATTCACACAAATACCATTCACACAAATACCAATCACACAAATACCATTCACACAAATACCATCCACGCAAATGCCATTCACACAAATGCCATTCACACAAATACCATTCACACAAATACCATTCACACAAATACCATTCACACATATACCAATCACACAAATACCATTCGCACAAATGCCATTCACACAAATACCACTCACACAAATACCATTCACACAAATACCATACACGCAAATACCATTCACACACATACAATTTGCATAAATACCGTTGAAACTATTACCAATCACACAAATACCATTCACACAAATGCCATTCACACAAATACCATTCACACAAATACCATTCACTCAAATGCCAATCACACAAATGCCAAGCAGAAAAATGCCATTCGCACAAATACCATTCACACAAATGCCAATCACACAATACCATTCATGCAAATGCCAATCACACAAATACCATTCACACAAATACCATCCACACAATTACAACTCACACAAATACCATTCACACAAATACCATTCGCACAAATACCATTCATACAAATGCCAATCACACAAATACCATTTACACAAATGCAATTCACACAAATACCATTCACACAAATATCAAGCACACAAATACCATTGACACAAATACCATTGACACAAATACCATCCACGCAAATACCATTCACACACATACAATTTGCATAAATACCGTTGAAACTAATACCAATCACACAAATACCATTCACACAAATACCATTCACGTAAATGCCAATCACACAAATACCATTCACACAAATATCAAGCACACAAATATCAAGCACACAAATACCATCCACACAATTACCACTCACACAAATACCATTCACACAAATACCACTCACACAAATACCATTCACACAAATACCAGTCACACAAATACCATCCACGCAAATAGAATTTGCATAAATACCATCCACGCAATTACCACTCACACAAATACCATTCACACAAATACCACTCACACAAATGCCATTCACACAAATACCATTCACACAAATACCATCCATGCAAATACCATTCACACACATACAATTTGCATAAATACCGTTGAAACTAATACCAATCACACAAATGCCATTCACACAAATACCATTCACTCAATTGCCAATCACACAAATGCCAATCACACAAATACCAAGCAGGCAAATACCATTCGTACAAATACCATTCGCACAAATACCATTCACACAAATGCCAATCACACAAATACCATCACACAAATGCCATTCACACAAATATCAAGCACACAAATGCCATTCACACAAATGCCACTCACACAAATACCATTCACACAAATACCATTCGCACAAATACCATTCACACAAATGTCAATCACACAAATACCATCACACAAATGCAATTCACACAAATATCAAGCACACAAATACCATCACACAAATGCGATTCACACAAATACCATTCACACAAATGCCATTCACACAAATACCATTCACACAAATATCATTCACACAAATATCATTCACACAAATGCCATTCACACAAATATCATTCACACAAATACCATCCACGCAATTACCACTCACACAAATACCATTCACACAAATACCACTCACACAAATGCCATTCACACAAATACCACTCACACAAATACCATTCACACAAATGCCACTCACACAAATCCCATTCACACACATATCATTCACACAAATACCATTCACACAAATACCATTCACACAAATACCATTTACTCAAATGCCATTCACACAAATGCCATTCACACAAATACCATTCACACAAATACCATCCATGCAAATACCATTCACACACATACAATTTGCATAAATACCGTTGAAACTAATACCAATCACACAAATGCCATTCACACAAATACCATTCACTCAAATGCCAATCACACAAATGCCAATCACACAAATACCAAGCAGGCAAATACCATTCGTACAAATACCATTCGCACAAATACCATTCACACAAATGCCAATCACACAAATACCATCACACAAATGCCATTCACACAAATATCAAGCACACAAATGCCATTCACACAAATGCCACTCACACAAATACCATTCACACAAATACCATTCGCACAAATACCATTCACACAAATGTCAATCACACAAATACCATCACACAAATGCAATTCACACAAATATCAAGCACACAAATACCATCACAAAAATGCGATTCACACAAATACCATTCACACAAATGCCATTCACACAAATACCATTCACACAAATATCATTCACACAAATATCATTCACACAAATGCCATTCACACAAATATCATTCACACAAATACCATCCACGCAATTACCACTCACACAAATACCATTCACACAAATACCACTCACACAAATGCCATTCACACAAATACCACTCACACAAATACCATTCACACAAATGCCACTCACACAAATCCCATTCACACACATATCATTCACACAAATACCATTCACACAAATACCATTCACACAAATACCATTTACTCAAATGCCATTCACACAAATACCATTCACACAAATACCAAACACACAAATGCCAATCACACAAATACCAAGCAGAAAAATGCCATTCGCACAAATACCATTCACACAAATGCCAATCACACAATACCATTCATGCAAATGCCAATCACACAAATACCATTCACACAAATACCATCCACACAATTACAACTCACACAAATACCATTCACACAAATACCAGTCACACAAATACCATCCACGCAAATACCATTCACACAAATACAATTTGCAGAAATACCATCCACGCAATTACCACTCACACAAATACCATTCACACAAATACCACTCACACAAATGCCATTCACACAAATACCATTCACACAAATACCATCCACGCAAATACCATTCACACATACAATTTGCATAAATACCGTTGAAACTAATACCAATCACACAAATGCCATTCACACAAATACCATTCACTCAAATGCCAATCACACAAATGCCAATCACACAAATACCAATCGCAGAAAGGCAAACGCCAAATACCATTCGCACAAATACCATTCATACAAATGCCAATCACACAAATACCATTCACACAAATGCAATTCACACAAATACCATTCACACAAATATCAAGCACACAAATACCATTGACACAAATACCATTGACACAAATACCATCCACGCAAATACCATTCACACACATACAATTTGCATAAATACCGTTGAAACTAATACCAATCACACAAATACCATTCACACAAATACCATTCACTTAAATGCCAATCACACAAATACCATTCACACAAATATCAAGCACACAAATATCAAGCACACAAATACCATCCACACAATTACCACTCACACAAATACCATTCACACAAATACCACTCACACAAATGCCATTCACACAAATACCATTCACACAAATACCATCCACGCAAATACCATTCACACACATACAATTTGCATAAATACCGTTGAAACTAATACCAATCACACAAATGCCATTCACACAAATACCATTCACTCAAATGCCAATCACACAAATGCCAATCACACAAATACCAAGCAGGCAAATACCATTCGCACAAATACCATTCGCACAAATACCATTCACACAAATGCCAATCACACAAATACCATCACACAAATGCCATTCACACAAATATCAAGCACACAAATGCCATTCACACAAATGCCACTCACACAAATACCATTCACACAAATACCATTCGCACAAATACCATTCACACAAATGTCAATCACACAAATAACATCACACAAATGCAATTCACACAAATATCAAGCACACAAATACCATCACACAAATGCCATTCACACAAATACCATTCACACAAATGCCATTCACACAAATACCATTCACACAAATATCATTCACACAAATACCATCCACGCAATTACCACTCACACAAATACCATTCACACAAATACCACTCACACAAATGCCATTCACACAAATACCACTCACACAAATACCATTCACACAAATGCCACTCACACAAATCCCATTCACACACATATCATTCACACAAATACCATTCACACAAATACCATTCACACAAATACCATTTACTCAAATGCCATTCACACAAATACCATTCACACAAATACCAAACACACAAATGCCAATCACACAAATACCAAGCAGAAAAATGCCATTCGCACAAATACCAATCACACAATTACAACTCACAAAAATACCATTCACACAAATACCAGTCACACAAATACCATCCACGCAATTACCACTCACACAAATACCATTCACACAAATACCACTCACACAAATGCCATTCACACAAATACCATTCACACAAATACCATCCACGCAAATACCATTCACACACATACAATTTGCATAAATACCGTTGAAACTAATACCAATCACACAAATGCCATTCACACAAATACCATTCACTCAAATGCCAATCACACAAATGCCAATCACACAAATACCAAGCAGGCAAATACCATTCGCACAAATACCATTCGCACAAATACCATTCACACAAATGCCAATCACACAAATACCATCACACAAATGCCATTCACACAAATATCAAGCACACAAATGCCATTCACACAAATGCCACTCACACAAATACCATTCACACAAATGCCATTCACACAAATATCATTCACACAAATACCATTCACACAAATGCCATTCACACAAATATCATTCACACAAATACCATCCACGCAATTACCACTGACACAAATACCATTCACACAAATACCATTCACACAAATACCAATCACACAAATGCCATTCACACAAATACCATTCACACAAATACCATTCACACAAATACCAATCACACAAATACCATTCACACAAATACCATCCACGCAAATGCCATTCACACAAATGCCATTCACACAAATACCATTCACACAAATACCATTCACACAAATACCATTCACACATATACCAATCACACAAATACCATTCGCACAAATGCCATTCACACAAATACCACTCACACAAATACCATTCACACAAATACCATACACGCAAATACCATTCACACACATACAATTTGCATAAATACCGTTGAAACTATTACCAATCACACAAATACCATTCACACAAATGCCATTCACACAAATACCATTCACACAAATACCATTCACTCAAATGCCAATCACACAAATGCCAAGCAGAAAAATGCCATTCGCACTAATACCATTCACACAAATGCCAATCACACAATACCATTCATGCAAATGCCAATCACACAAATACCATTCACACAAATACCATCCACACAATTACAACTCACACAAATACCATTCACACAAATACCAGTCACACAAATACCATCCACGCAAATACCATTCACACAAATACAATTTGCAGAAATACCATCCACGCAATTACCACTCACACAAATACCATTCACACAAATACCACTCACACAAATGCCATTCACACAAATACCACTCACACAAATGCCATTCACACAAATACCATTCACACAAATGCCATTCACACAAATACCATTCACACAAATACCATTCACTCAAATGCCAATCACACAAATGCCAAGCAGAAAAATGCCATTCGCACAAATACCATTCACACAAATGCCAATCACACAATACCATTCACACAAATACCATCCACGCAATTACCACTCACACAAATACCATTCACACAAATACCACTCACACAAATGCCATTCACACAAATACCACTCACAAATACCATTCACACAAATGCCACTCACACAAATCCCATTCACACACATATCATTCACACAAATACCATTCACACAAATACCATTTACTCAAATGCCATTCACACAAATACCATTCACACAAATACCAAACACACAAATGCCAATCACACAAATACCAAGCAGAAAAATGCCATTCGCACAAATACCATTCACACAAATGCCAATCACACAATACCATTCATGCAAATGCCAATCACACAAATACCATTCACACAAATACCATCCACACAATTACAACTCACACAAATACCATTCACACAAATACCAGTCACACAAATACCATCCACGCAAATACCATTCACACAAATACAATTTGCAGAAATACCATCCACGCAATTACCACTCACACAAATACCATTCACACAAATACCACTCACACAAATGCCATTCACACAAATACCATTCACACAAATACCATCCACGCAAATACCATTCACACACATACAATTTGCATAAATACCGTTGAAACTAATACCAATCACACAAATGCCATTCACACAAATACCATTCACTCAAATGCCAATCACACAAATGCCAATCACACAAATACCAAGCAGGCAAATACCATTCGCACAAATACCATTCGCACAAATACCATTCACACAAATGCCAATCACACAAATACCATCACACAAATGCCATTCACACAAATATCAAGCACACAAATGCCATTCACACAAATGCCACTCACACAAATACCATTCACACAAATGCCATTCACACAAATATCATTCACACAAATACCATTCACACAAATGCCATTCACACAAATATCATTCACACAAATACCATCCACGCAATTACCACTCACACAAATGCCATTCACACAAATACCATTCACACAAATACCATTCACACAAATACCAATCACACAAATACCATTCACACAAATACCATCCACGCAAATGCCATTCACACAAATGCCATTCACACAAATACCATTCACACAAATACCATTCACACATATACCAATCACACAAATACCATTCGCACAAATGCCATTCACACAAATACCACTCACACAAATACCATTCACACAAATACCATACACGCAAATACCATTCACACACATACAATTTGCATAAATACCGTTGAAACTATTACCAATCACACAAATACCATTCACACAAATGCCATTCACACAAATACCATTCACACAAATACCATTCACTCAAATGCCAATCACACAAATGCCAAGCAGAAAAATGCCATTCGCACAAATACCATTCACACAAATGCCAATCACACAATACCATTCATGCAAATGCCAATCACACAAATACCATTCACACAAATACCATCCACACAATTACAACTCACACAAATACCATTCACACAAATACCAGTCACACAAATACCATCCACGCAAATACCATTCACACAAATACAATTTGCAGAAATACCATCCACGCAATTACCACTCACACAAATACCATTCACACAAATACCACTCACACAAATGCCATTCACACAAATACCATTCACACAAATACCATCCACGCAAATACCATTCACACACATACAATTTGCATAAATACCGTTGAAACTAATACCAATCACTCAAATGCCATTCACACAAATACCATTCACTCAAATGCCAATCACACAAATGCCAATCACACAAATACCAAGCAGGCAAATACCATTCGCACAAATACCATTCGCACAAATACCATTCACACAAATGCCAATCACACAAATACCATCACACAAATGCCATTCACACAAATATCAAGCACACAAATGCCATTCACACAAATGCCACTCACACAAATACCATTCACACAAATGCCATTCACACAAATATCATTCACACAAATACCATTCACACAAATGCCATTCACACAAATATCATTCACACAAATACCATCCACGCAATTACCACTCACACAAATACCATTCACACAAATACCATTCACACAAATACCAATCACACAAATGCCATTCACACAAATACCATTCACACAAATACCATTCACACAAATACCAATCACACAAATACCATTCACACAAATAACATCCACGCAAATGCCATTCACACAAATGCCATTCACACAAATACCATTCACACAAATACTATTCACACATATACCAATCACACAAATACCATTCGCACAAATGCCATTCACACAAATACCACTCACACAAATACCATTCACACAAATACCATACACGCAAATACCATTCACACACATACAATTTGCATAAATACCGTTGAAACTATTACCAATCACACAAATACCATTCACACAAATGCCATTCACACAAATGCCATTCACACAAATACCATTCACACAAATACCATTCACTCAAATGCCAATCACACAAATGCCAATCACACAAAGAACAAAGAACAAAGAAATGTACAGCACAGGACCAGGCCCTTCTGCCCTCCAAGCCTGTGCCGACCATGCTGCCCGACTAAACTACAATCTTCTACACTTCCTGGCTCCGTATCCCTCTATTCCCATCCGATTCATGTATTTGTCAAGATGCCCCTTAAATGTCACTATCGGCCCTGCTTCCACCACCTCCTACGGTAGCGGGTTCCAGGCTCCCATTACCCTCTGCGTAAAAAACTTGCCTCGTACATCTACTCTAAACCTTGCCCCTCTCACCTTAAATCTCTGCCCCCTAGTAATTGACCCCTCCACCCCGGGGAAAAGCTTCTGACTATCCACTCTGTCTATGCCCCTCATAATGCCATTCGCACAAATACCATTCACACAAATGCCAATCACACAAATACCAATCACACAAATACCACTCACACAAATACCAATCGCAGAAAGGCAAACGCCAAATACCATTCGCACAAATACCATTCATACAAATGCCAATCACACAAATACCATTCACACAAATGCAATTCACACAAATACCATTCACACAAATATCAAGCACACAAATACCATTGACACAAATACGATTGACACAAATACCATCCACGCAAATACCATTCACACACATACAATTTGCATAAATACCGTTGAAACTAATACCAATCACACAAATGCCAATCACACAAATACCATTCACACAAATACCATTCACTTAAATGCCAATCACACAAATACCATTCACACAAATATCAAGCACACAAATATCAAGCACACAAATACCATCCACACAATTACCACTCACACAAATACCATTCACACAAATACCACTCACACAAATGCCATTCACACAAATACCACTCACACAAATACCATTCACACAAATACCACTCACACAAATACCATCCACGCAAATACCATTCACACAAATACAATTTGCATAAATACCATCCACGCAATTACCACTCACACAAATACCATTCACACAAATACCACTCACACAAATGCCATTCATACAAATACCATTCACACAAATACCATCCACGCAAATACCATTCACACACATACAATTTGCATAAATACCGTTGAAACTAATACCAATCACACAAATGCCATTCACACAAATACCATTCACTCAAATGCCAATCATACAAATGCCAATCACACAAATACCAAGCAGGCAAATACCATTCGCACAAATACCTTTCGCACAAATACCATTCACACAAATGCCAATCACACAAATACCATCACACAAATGCCATTCACACAAATATCAAGCACACAAATGCCATTCACACAAATGCCACTCACACAAATACCATTCACACAAATGCCATTCACACAAATACCATTCACACAAATACCATTCACACAAATGCCATTCACACAAATATCATTCACACAAATACCATCCACGCAATTACCACTCACACAAATACCATTCACACACATATCAATCACACAAGTACCATTCACACAAATACCATTCACACATATACCAATCACACAAATACCATTCGCACAAATGCCATTCACACAAATACCACTCACACAAATACCATTCACACAAATACCTTACACGCAAATACCATTCACACACATACAATTTGCATAAATACCGTTGAAACTATTACCAATCACACAAATACCATTCACACAAATGCCATTCACACAAATACCATTCACACAAATACCATTCACTCAAATGCCAATCACACAAATGCCAATCACACAAAGAACAAAGAACAAAGAAATGTACAGCACAGGACCAGGCCCTTCTGCCCTCCAAGCCTGTGCCGACCATGCTGCCCGACTAAACTACAATCTTCTACACTTCCTGGGTCCGTATCCCTCTATTCCCATCCGATTCATGTATTTGTCAAGATGCCCCTTAAATGTCACTATCGGCCCTGCTTCCACCACCTCCTACGGTAGCGGGTTCCAGGCTCCCACTACCCTCTGCGTAAAAAACTTGCCTCGTACATCTACTCTAAACCTTGCCCCTCTCACCTTAAATCTCTGCCCCCTCCACCCCGGGGAAAAGCCTCTGACTATCCATTCTGTCTATGCCCCTCATAATGCCATTCGCACAAATACCATTCACACAAATGCCAATCACACAAATACCAATCACACAAATACCATTCACACAAATACCAATCGCAGAAAGGCAAACGCCAAATACCATTCGCACAAATACCATTCATACAAATGCCAATCACACAAATACCATTCACACAATTGCAATTCACACAAATACCATTGACACAAATATCAAGCACACAAATACCATTGACACAAATACCATTGACACAAACACCATCCACGCAAATACCATTCACACACATACAATTTGCATAAATACCGTTGAAACTAATACCAATCACGCAAATGCCAATCACACAAATACCATTCACACAAATACCATTCACTTAAATGCCAATCACACAAATACCATTCACACAAATATCAAGCACACAAATATCAAGCACACAAATGCCAATCACACAAATGCCATTCACACAAATACCATTCACACAAATACCATTCGCACAAATACCATTCACACAAACACCATTCACATAAATACCATTCACTTAAATGCCAATCACACAAATACCATTCACACAAATGCCAATCACACAAATACCACTCACACAAATACCATTCACACAAATATCAAGCACACAAATATCAAGCACACAAATGCCAATCACACAAATGCCATTCATACAAACACCATCTACGCAAATACCATTCTCACACATGCAATTTGCATAAATACCGTTGAAACTAATACCAATCACACAAATGCCATTCACACAAATACCATTCACACAAATACCATTCGCACAAATACCATTCACACAAATGCCAATCACACAAATGCAAATCACACAAATATCAATCGCAGAGAGGCAAACGCACAAATACCATTCGCACAAATACCATTCGCACAAATAACATTCGCACAAATAACATTTGCACAAATAACATTCACACAAATGCCATTCACACAAATACCATTCACACAAATGCCATTCACACAAATACCATTCGCACAAGTACCATTCACACAAATAACATTCGCACAAATGACATTCACGCAAATGCCATTCACACAAATGCCATTCACACAAATGTTACTCACACAAATACCATTCACACAAATATCATCCACGCAAATACCATTCGCACAATTACCATTCATTTAAATGCCAATCAGATAAATGCCAATCACACAAATACCAAGCAGACAAATACCATTCACACAAATGCCATTCACACAAATGCCAATCACACAAATGCCAACCACACAAATACCAATCGCAGAAAGGCAAACGCACAAATACCATTCACACAAATAGCATTCACACAAATACCATTCACACAAATACCATTCACACAAATACCATTCCCACAAATACCATTCACACAAATACCATTCACACAAATACCATTCACATAAATACCAATCGCACAAATATCAATCACACAAATACCATTCACACAAATACCATTCACATAAATACCATTCACATAAATACCATTCGCACAAATATCAATCACACAAATACCATTCACACAAATACCATTCACACAAATATCAATCACACAAATACCATTCTCACAAATACCATTCACACAAATACCATTCACACAAATACCATTCACACAAATACCATTCGCACAAATATCATTCACACAAATATCAATCACACAAATGCCAATCACACAAATACCAATCGCAGAAAGGCAAACGCACAAATACCATTAGCACAAATACCATTCACTTAAATGCCAATCACACAAAAGCCAATCACACAAATACCATTCACACAAATACCATCCACACAAATACCATTCACACAAATACCATTCACTCAAATGCCAATCACACAAATGCCAATCACACAAATACCAAGCAGACAAATACTTTTCTCACAAATACCATTCACACAAATACCATTCACACAAATACCATTCACACAAATACCATTCATACAAATACCATTCACAAAAATACCATTTGCACAAATATCATTCACACAAATATCAATCACACAAATGCCAATCACACAAATACCAAGCAGACAAATACAATTCGCACAAATACCATTCACACAAATGCCAATCACACAAATACCATTCATACAATTACAATCCACGCAAATACCATTCACACACATACAATTTGCATAAATACCGTTGAAACTAATATCAGTCACACAAATGCCATTCACACAAATATCACTCACACAAATACCATTCGCACAAATACCATTCACACAAATGCCAATCACACAAATGCAAATCACACAAATACCATTCACTTAAATGCCAATCACACAAATACCATTCACACAATTGCCAATCACACAAATACCACTCACACAAATACCATTCACACAAACACCATCCACGCAAATACCATTCACACACATGCAATTTGCATAAATACCGTTGAAACTAATAACAATCACACAAATACAAAGCAGACAAATACCATTCGCACAAATACCATTCAAACAAATGTCAATCACACAAATGCCAATCACACAAATACCAAATGAAGAAAGGCAAACGCACAAATACCATTTGCACAAATACCATTCACTTAAATGCCAATCACACAAATGCCAATCACACAAATACCATTCACACAAATACCACTCACACAAATACCATTCACACAAATACCATTCACTTAAATGCCAATCACACAAATACCACTCACACAAATACCATCCACGCAAATACCATTCACAACATACAATTTGCATAAATACCGTTGAAACTAATAACAATCACCCAAATGCCATTCACACAAATACCATTCACACAAATACCATTCGCACAAATACCATTCACACAAATGCCAATCACACAAATGCCAATCACACAAATACCAATCGCAGAAAGGCAAACGCACAAATACCATTCGCACAAATACCATTCGCACAAATAACATTCGCACAAATAACATTCACACAAATGCCATTCACACAAATACCATTCACACAAGTACCATTCACACAAATACCATTCGCACAAATGACATTCACGCAAATGACATTCACACAAATGCCATTCACACAAATGTCACTCACACAAATACCATTCACACAAATACCATCCACCCAAATACCATTCGCACAATTACCATTCATTTAAATGCCAATCACATAAATGCCAATCACACAAATACCAAGCAGACAAATACCATTCGCACAAATACCATTCACACAAAAGACAATCACACAAATGCCAATCACACAAATACCAATCGCAGGAAGGCAAACGCACAAATACCATTCGCACAAATACCATTCGCACACATAACATTCATACAAATGCCATTCACACAAATGCCACTCAGACAAATACCATTCACACAAATCCCATCCACGCAAATACCATTCACACACATACAATTTGCATAAATACCATTGAAACTAATACCAATCACACAAATACTATTCTCACAAATATCATTCACACAAATACCATTCACACAAATGCCAATCACACAAATACCAATCACACAAATACCAATCGCACAAATATCACTCACACAAATACCATTCACACAAATACCATTCACACAAATACCATTCACACAAATATCATTCACACAAATATCAATCACACAAATACCATTCACACAAATACCATTCACACAAATACCATTCACATAAATACCAATCGCACAAATATCAATCACACAAATACCATTCACACAAATACCATTCACACAAATACCATTCACACAAATATCAATCACACAAATACCATTCACATAAATACCATTCACACAAATACCATTCACATAAATACCATTCGCACAAATACCATTCACACAAATACCATTCACACAAATATCATTCACACAAATACCATTCACACAAATGCCATTCACACAAATATCAATCACACAAATACCATTCACACAAATACCATTCGCACAAATATCAATCACTCAAATACCATTCACACAAATATCATTCACACAAATACCATTCACACAAATGCCATTCACACAAATATCATTCACACAAATACCATTCACACAAATACCATTCACACAAATATCAATCACACAAATACCATTCTCACAAATACCATTCACACAAATACTATTCACACAAATACCACTCACACAAATACCATTCACACAAATACCATTCACATAAATACCATTCGCACAAATATCATTCACACAAATATCATTCACACAAATATCACTCACACAAATACAATTCACACAAATGCCATTCACACAAATATCAATCACACAAATACCATTCACACAAATACCATTCACACAAATACCATTCACATAAACACCATTCGCACAAATATCATTCACACAAATATCATTCACACAAATACCATTCTCACTAATGCCAATCACACAAATACCAATCACACAAATACCAATCACACAAATATCAACCACACAAATACCATTCACACAAATACCAATCACACAAATACCATTCACGCAAATACCAATTGCATAAATACCAATCACACCAGTACCATTCACACAAATGCCACTCACACAAATACCATTCACACAAATGCCATTCACACAAATACCATTCACACAAATACCATTCACACAAATGCCATTCACACAAATACCATTCACACAAATACCATTCACACAAATACCAATCACACAAATACCAAGCAGATAAATACCATTCACACAAAGACCATTCACACAAATGCCATTCACACAAATGCCAATCACACAAATACCAATCGCACAAATACCAATCGCAGAAATATCAATCACACAAATACCATTCACACAAATGCCAATCGCACAAATACCAATCACGCAAATACCATCCACACAAATACCTTTCACACACGTACCATTTGCACAAATACCATTGAATCTAATACAATTCGAACAAATACCAATCACACAAATACCATTTGCACAAATATCATTTGCATAAAAACTACTCACACAAATACCATCTGCATGAATATCATCCGCACAAATACCATTCACACAAATATTAATCGCACAAATATCATTCGCACAAATACAAATCACGCAAATACCATTTACTGAAATACCATTCAGAAAAATACCTATCGCACAAATACCATTTGCACAAATAACAATCACACAAACACCATTTGCATAAACACTATTCACACAAATACCATTCACACAAAATACCAATCACGCAAATACCATTTTCACAAATACATTTGCACAAATACCATTGAAACTAATACCATTCTCACAAATACCAATGAAATGAAATGAAAATCGCTTATTGGCACAAGTAGGCTTCAATGAAGTTACTGTGAAAAGCCCCTAGTCACCACATTCCGGTGCCTGTTCGGGTAGGCTGGTACGGGACACCCTGAGCGAGTGCGCAGTCAGTTCCAGCCCCACAGATTCCGGAGTCCCAACACAAGTGAATTAACCAATAATTGCTGTTTTCCTGAGATCTTTAACCCCTGACTGCTCCAATGAGTTACAGATACCAAATTTATAAGTGAAACATTAACAAACATTTTATTTATAACAAGACTAACAGATAAACATATGAAGGAAATAATTGGCACTAAGGTCCACCAGTCTACCTATTCCCCAAAGCCCTGTCCCAATCCCCACTCAGAAATGCAAAAGACAGATACATGGTAAGGGGAGGGGAAGAATCAAAACAATGGGAATTGAAGGAAAAGTTTGAGATTAATCTTTCCTGTGGCCTCTGTAGGTGCTGGTCTTCGAATGCGACCCTCTGGGGAATTGGTTTACATAAGAGATTCAGGTCAATGCAAGTCTGACCTCTGACTACCAGATGGAGCTCACGCAGGAGACTAAGTCAGTGCAATTCCAGCCTCCAACCACTGGATGGAACCCACCTCCTCCCTGAGATATTACAAGAAGTTTAAAACTGAGAATTTTACAGTGTCTTCCATTTCCATGATCTCTGTGCAGAGACTCCAGCTGTCTTATAAAGGGTATTCTCACTTTGGGTTTGTCTCGGCCATTCAGACAGAGGATTAAAGACTCCCAGACTGGGTTGAGAAACTTATTGAATTTTTCACTCCAGACATGTCCCTTCACTTCTGACTGTTGGCTGACTTTTAAGGAAGCATGCCTTCACAGACCTGATTAGGAGATTTTCAAATCGCCTGGCAGAGAGAGAGTGTCTTCCAGCTGTTTCCAGGCTGAACTCTTCACAGAATTGAGGACAAAATGGAGCTCTCCAGATGACCTGCCTTTCTTCCAGAAGATTCTGAGTGGCTTGACCAATCTCAAGCAAGAACAGGAGATAGTTTAGAATTTCAGATTGACCAATTGGCTACTTGCAAAATCTATCAAAATGATATCACGTGCTCTGCCACAGAACCCAGAAGAGGAGTCCTGGGCAAGTCCATTAAACCAGGGGTGTTTCAGGTTTGCCTAAATCTGTTTTAAGCAAAAATCTCAATGCTGTAGATGCTATCAAGAAGAAGGTAGATCAAAGGCAGTCAGCAAGACAGGGGTTAAGAAGGAAACACAGAACAGACAAATGGTTTACAACAGTATCCTAACACCAATCACACAAATACAATTTGCACAAATACCAATCACACAAATACCAATCACACCAATACATTTGTTTAAATCACATTCCCACAAATACCAGTGACACAAGCACCATTCGCACAAATACCATCGACACAAAGCCGGATAACACAAATATCATTCATACAAATTCCTACCGCACAGACACCATTCACAGAAACACTGTTCACACAAATATCATTCACACAAATACCATTCGCCAGATACCATTCACACAAATACCATTGCACATATACCATTCACGCAAATACCTTCACCTAAATACCATTCACGCAAATCATGTCCTGGCCAATATTCATCCCACAAACGTCACCATTAAAACAGTTTATTTGCTCATTATTCCATTATGGTTTGTTTTTTTACAAAGTGTCTGCTATCTTTCCTATATTACAACAGTGACGACACTACCAAAATACTTCATTGGTTCTACAGAGCTTTGGAACATTTTGAACTTGTAAAAGGTGTGATATAAATACAAGTATTTATTTCCGAATGTGCTCCCATTAGTTTTAATTTCCTATCGCTTGATCCAGGAGAAAAGGAGGGTATCAACACGATCTCAGTTTGAGGAGATGAGTACAGAGGTGCTGCTGCAGAATGTGAGAGGTGGAGGCTGGTGTTGTACACCTCCTCAGACAGGACAATCTGAAAAAACACTTGAAGCCGGCATGCTAGCCCCCAGCAAAATGGGGAATTGGTGGCCGTTTCACGCCATTTATTCTGCCATAAAACGTCACCGTTCCCACACTGGCATCGGAGAATCCAGCCCCATGTCTCCCCCAGCCTGAGAATGGAAGGTTGGTCGAGAAAGGGACTTTCCAGTTACAGCTTTGCTAAGTCCATCGAGAGCGGCAATGTGCCAGTGCTGGCCACTCTGAGGAAGTTACAGGCCAGGAAGGAAAATCTCTAAGATGGGTTTTAAATTCAGAACATTGTGCAGGAACATCGTTATCAGAAAGACTCTCACATACCAGCCAGTAGGTATATGGTGAATATCTGCCTGTACAATGTTAGTTTTAATATTCTGGTTAATTTTGTGCTTTTGGGGGATCTCCTCTGATCTATGGAACTGGTTCCTCCCAGGACAAGTTTGAAAACAGCTTCAGTAGCAGCGAATCGAACACACTAGCACTGTAATTACTCTGGGAACTCCAATACAACCACACCCGCAGGATAGATAACCAATAGGAGGCAAAATGCATGATGATTCATGGAATATGAGTGGACAGGAGCAGCAGCTTCACTAGTTGGGCATAAATAACTGCGGTTGTACTTGTCTATCTTGTTGATTTTTTTCAACTCCCGCTTTGAGTTGCCAACTGTGGAAGTGTGGGTCATTGTTTCCTCCAGGGACCTTTGTGTCGACTCTAAAATTTGGTTGTTCTGACCTTGCACAGCTCGGTTCATTGTCGACTTCAATTTATCGTGTGTTTTCACTGGTATATACTCAGCTGGAATATTGCTCATCAAATATGGGCAATATTCCATTTCAGCTCTGATGAGAATATTTTCCTGTGGAAGTGAGCGATTTACCTTCATCATGTACACCTCATTGCACTGACGTGATCTGCAACCATCTTGTGGTTTACTTGAATATTGTCTCCCTCTTTCTGGGGTCTTCTGTCTCCCTCGTTCTGGAGTCTTTTCTTTCATTCTCTCTGGGGTCTTTTGTTGCCAGTTCTCTGTTGGCATGATCAGGATTACCAGATGAGATTAGAGGATGTTGTGTCCCATCTATGATCTTCTTGCCATTGCATTGGGCTGCCAGATTAATTCACTCTCCCGATACGAGTATCATCAGACAGCCTCAATCTTACTTTTGAGGGCTTCACCATATTGTTCCACTTCACACAGATCTGCGAAGGTCATTATGTTGCATGATGCACGAGTGAATATCTTACACTCTTGTTCACCTGATACTCTCCCTCTGCGGTCATCATTGTCACAGCCACAAACCATCTATCTCCTGCACACTTGTCTGAACTGACCTGTTGTATTGTGTATAATTCTTCCTCAGATTGTCTGTTGATTTCTCTCCCCTGGCCATCTGTTCAGGTTTGTTTTGCTTATTTCTAACCAAATATTTGTGTCAAAATGCTTCTGCATTAAAAACATTTATTTTCCTTGTGCTGGACAATTTGCCTCTTCCTGTGCATGCTGTCTTCCACAGTATTTACATCCTGCCCTTTGTCTCCATTACTCCATCCCTTTGGCTTGGACTGTCTCTCAGCATAATTTATCTCCCAGTCTGCTCAGCCATACATATACTCTCGGTGGCTGGTTACACCTGGCTCCATTTTGACACATTTTTCAGCAGATTTCCTCTCACTGAGGGGTCACTCATGCCCAAGACCACTCCATCTTTAACCAGATCACCTTTTAGCTGTCCAAATTCACATGATTGTCCCAGCTGCATTACTGCTGTCACGTATCGTTCAACAGTACAGCAGTGTTAACAGTGTGGCTACGCTTATCAGTTCAGGCTGTGTCATGATACTCAAACACACACATCATGATAGACACACCAACAGACAAATCAGAACACACAACACCACAACCAATGACAGAAAGATATAAAAGCACAGACACGACACCCGGTGGTCAGTATTAGCTGGAGAGGAGGACCAGGACAGACCTGCTACACGAAACACTCAGGGAGACAGCACGTGCAGAGTATCCAGAACGAACTGTATTATAAGAGTTAAAATAAAATAGAGTTGTACCACATACAACTGTGTTGGCTCATCTATGCACCAGAGCACCCAACACCACATGGTACAGGAGTGGATCGATACCTGCCGACATACCTCAGTGTACACAGACAACCAGCAGTGCCCAGGCAAAATGATAGAGCTCCCGGTTCCGCAGCCGCTCCAGTGCTACGGCGATCTCCGCGAAAACTGATTCCGGCAAGTGTTCGAATTGTTCCTGGTGGCAGCTGAACTCCAAGACCTGGATGATAGCGAAAAAATTGAATTTCTCCTCACCATCGCCGGTGCAACGGCAAGAGAAATATTCACAAGGTTCAGGTTCTTCAGGAGGCAGCAAAGGTACGATTACCAGGCAGTCCTGGACAAATTCTCCAAGTACTGTGAAGAAAACGCAATCCAATCGGCAAGTAAAGGTAAGAAAAGCTGCAGTACTCACCTCGTGGCTGGGATCCCGGAGCCCAAATTCCCAGAGGCCGAAATCCCGGGCCTGAGAGAGGGCTGGGTCGAGGTCGGCGGCCATCTTGCTAAAGGTATCACGCTAGCACAGTTGCGCGAGCAGTGCGCAGAACCGGAAGTTTCGTTTGCGCATGCGCGAGATGCTGCGCATGCGCAGTCAAGAAAACGGCCATCGGTAAAGGAACAGCGATCTGAGCATGCGCAGTCGCTTCCTACGTGCTACATACCGAGCGTCAGGATGTCAGAGGCCCCAGACTGCACCAATTTAAAGGGGAAATGTCCCAAATCCAATTTAAAAGGGAAACGTCCCAAATCAAAAAAACAAAAATCTGTTAAAGCTGTAAAACAACCTTCCCTCACCTGGAATGACAGCACATTGCCGCAAATTGACCCAGGAGATGAATTTGACCTCCGAAGAACCCTCCGACAAGCAGTTACCTATGCACAAGCCGATGATTCCGACCTCGAATACTTCGATGACGATCTTTACAGTGTTTCCGGACCTCGCGAGCCCAATGATAGCTCCGTGGTCCTATACGACTATGACTCGGACGAACCTTTCGTGTTGCACATTGGCGGCCCCCACATTGAATCCGACGCAGATGCGGATTCATTTTTCGGATTTGAGGATCTTCAATCCAGCAGATATGACGTTCCAACTTATCAGTACCGGATGATGCTGCAGCCTGACATTAACAGACAGGGAGCGGTGCAAGCACACGGAGAGCGCCCTGCTGCCACACAGAGCGTGGTCCACGTCCCGCTCAACGTTCCCGACTCTATGAAAGAAGACATGCAAGACTCCAGAGCGCAGTCCTTGCATGAACAAGAAGTGACTCCAGTGTCACAAGCCTCCACAGAGAGCTCGTGGACAGCCTCCACGATAGAAGCAACGCAAGACTCCAATGTGCGGTCCTTGCAGGAACAAGACCATGAGGGTCTAGCAACCTCTCCTGACCAACCAGCGGCAGACGATGCAAGTCTGCCATGCTCACGTGAACAGCAAGAAGGCTATAACAGCCTACCATGCTCCACTACACAGCAGCATGACCATGACGGTCTCTCATGCTACAATGAAGGGCACAGCGCTGAAGACTGTTCAAGCCCAACTGAAGACAAGCCAAAGGAATTGCCTCGTCCAAGCCCGAAGAAAAAAGGTTTATGCGCTGACCTTCAGGATCATTATAGCCGAACAGAGATTAATAATGCTGCACGGCCACAGAAGGATGCTGAGGATTTGCTAAAGAAATTAATTGAATGTTTAACTTGCAAGGAGCAGACTGAGAATTGCCAGTGTTTTAGTACGGATCGAAAAAATGGACAAGACATTGATCCTCAGGTAATGGAAATAACACAACCTGAATCATATCTACAGCAGGGACAAATGTCTCCCTTCAACACAACGCCGCAAAGTCCCAACTTCGGAGACCAGCAGTTAGTCAGTAATGACTCTTCAAACCTTGAGGGGAACATTAATTGCATTGAACCTATACACACTCCACTGATAAATGAGCAGAACATTGGAGCAAGAATCCTGAGGACACCGACATCGAGTAGCCAGATAACAAATTTAAAACCCACAGCAGTTTCAAGTGAACCAAATGTGCTTTCCACTAATGGTGAAGATGCAGATAAGGTCGACCCGATTATCCATTGTACCACACTAACCCCAGTGATTAAGCAGTTATGTATGGGGAGTATAATGTGGGCAATTGAGAACAGTAAAAGAGAGACTGTGACCATGCCAGTCCCAGCAAAATCAGACCCAGAGACCATGAAGGCATGTATATTAGACAAAGATACATATGAGGTACCTGAGAAGAAAAGTGAAACGGAATGTTCTTTGGAAAATAGT
Source organism: Scyliorhinus torazame (assembly GCF_047496885.1). Lineage (NCBI taxonomy): Eukaryota > Metazoa > Chordata > Chondrichthyes > Carcharhiniformes > Scyliorhinidae > Scyliorhinus > Scyliorhinus torazame. The sequence goes on from NC_092716.1 coordinate 95,085,288, forward strand.
ACAATGTCGATAGAAACATTGGATCCTATATTCGAGACCATACATATGGGAGAATTTGGGGGTAATAAACAAGGTTCTGCAATGTCTGGGGGAAGATTTAAAATTCCAAAGAAGAAAAGCCCAAATGAAGGACAACGGCAAGACAATGACAGTCCACCGACATGGTGTGCACCACCAGATGAAAACTCTGACAATTTACCCAACCCTAGTGAACAGCAAGCTGCTAATGAGGATCTATCCACGGGATGTGAGACGAGTGACGACAGCATCCCACTTCCCATGCAAAAGGTGCAAGGTGACAGACCTCGCCTAGTGCGTACCGAGGCACTCGACGATCACGGTGGGACCACTGACGACTGCGGTGGCGGCGCACCGCTTCCACCCTCGATGGCTCGAGCCTCTCCACTGGTTGGTGCATTCCTGCATGTTCCGACTCCAGGGGCGAAATTCTCCCCCAACGGCGGGATGCCCGCCGACTGGCGCCAAAGCCGGCGCAAATCAGACGGGCATCGCGCCGGCAAAAAGGTGCGGAAGTCTCCGCATCTTTGGCGGCCTAGCCCCAACATTGAGGGGCTAGGCCGACGCCGGAGGGATTTCCGCCCCGCCAGCTGGCGGAAATGGCGTTTGTTGCCCCGCCAGCTGGCGCGGAAATGCGGCGCATGCGCGGGAGCGTCAGCGGCCGCTGTCAGTTTCCCCGCGCATGCGCGGGAGCGTCAGCGGCCGCCGAAAGTTTCCCGCGCATGCGCAGTGGGGAGAGTCTCTTCCGCCTCCGCCATGGTGGAGGCCGTAGCGGAGGCGGAAGGGAAAGAGTGCCCCCACGGCACAGGCCCGCCCGCGGATCGGTGGGCCCCGATCGCGGGCCAGGCCACCGTGGGGGCACCCCCCGGGGTCAGATCGCCCCGCGCCCCCCCCCAGGACCCCGGAGCCCGCCCACGCTGCCTGGTCCCGCCGGTAAATACCAGGTTTGATTTACGTCGGCGGGACAGGCAATTCCTGGGCGGGACTTCGGCCCATCCGGGCCGGAGAATCCAGCGGGGGGTCCCGCCAACCGGCGTGGCTGGATTCCCGCCCCCGCCCAATCTCCGGGAGCGGAGACTTCGGCGGGGGCGGGGGCGGGATTCACGGCGGCCAACGGCCATTCTCCGACCCGGCGGGGGGTCGGAGAATGACGCCCCAGAAGTGCAGCTTCAGGGAATCTCGGCTGCCTCCGGTGAACCTGTTGGGACTCCGGACGGGGGGCATCGACGGAAGGCAGACCGGACTCCAGATGGGGAGCAGCCAAGCGCCGACTCTGATTTGCGCACGCCAGACCTTGCTCCGGACGGGCGGTGTCGTGGCCTCGGTGATGGCACGCTCAGGGTGACGGCGGATGCCACGGCGACAGGGAATGGATCGCGTGGCAGTCCCACTGGGTCGGCAGTGGCAACCAGCACCGGCGGTCCAAGTTGGACACACCAATTTGCGCCATCGCCAGACGTTGATGCGAGCAACAATTCTCTCTCCAAGGCGACATGCTTCGACGTTTCTCTGCGGAGTCGCCCTTCCGGCACAGCAGGTGGCCGGAACCAGCGTGCACGGTCTCGGCCAACTTCCACATCTGGCACAGTCATCGCCTTGCATGATATTAGTGATGGTGCTACTTCGATGGCAACGACCCATCGGCTACAAGATGCCGTCCACCACAAACATAAAAAGAAAAAAGACTCCACCTTGTTCCTGGCATGCAGGGCGGATGGATTGGTGCGTAGGCGCAATCAGCGAGCTTTGCGCCGCCTTCCACGCTCGCAACTGAACCGTACGCACACACCGGATCCTCCACTGGTTCCCAAGGATGACTTTGTGGCGATGCCACGGATCATGCCCCTTCCATCGCCACTAGAACCAAACCACAGCCAAGGCAACACTAACAAAGATGTTGAATGTTATATTTGCACGAATGAAAAACCAAGCACTGCACGAAGTACAACAAATGGAAAAGTAGAGACTTCGGCAACAGCATCACCTCCAACAGTCCAAGGTGAACCAGTGTGACCCCAAATCTCCACAGCTGAACCGGCTTGAGGACCAGCCCATTCTTGAGGCGGTCACCCATTAGACTGGACTTATAACGCTGTTCATACGTTCAAAAAGTCAAACACTTCTGTATTATAACCTGTTGTTGTTTATTGTTCCAGATATCGTCTGACCGGACCACTGTTCAAGTTTTTTTTTTCTTCTCGCATCCATGTTTTGTTATGGTACAACCTTGTTAGTGTGACGCACCCGACATCGCCCCATGTAAATAGTTACGTCATATACACACGCTGTACACAACACACGCACACACTCTTAGATGCACTCACGACACGATTATATTTATAACCACGTAGGCACATATCTTTGTAAAAAGGGGGGATGTCATGATATTCAAACACACACATCATGATAGACACACCAACAGACAAATCAGAACACACAACACCACAACCAATGACAGAAAGATATAAAAGCACAGACACGACACCCGGTGGTCAGTATTAGCTGGAGAGGAGGACCAGGACAGACCTGCTACACGAAACACTCAGGGAGACAGCACGTGCAGAGTATCCAGAACGAACTGTATTATAAGAGTTAAAATAAAATAGAGTTGTACCACATACAACTGTGTTGGCTCATCTGTGCACCAGAGCACCCAACACCACAGGCTGGTTCTTTAAGTCTGTTGTAATCTCATAGTTGGCCATTGTAAGTGTAAACTCTACCACCTTTACACTGCATAAGTTACAATTGCGCCATGCAAGTGCCAGGCAATGGCCATCTCCTATAAGAGAGGATCTAACCACCGCTCCTTAACATTCAATGGCATTACCAGCACTGAATGCCCCACAATCAATATCCTGGGGGTTACTATTGGTCAGAAATGAACTGGACTAGCCGCATTAATACTGTGGCTACCAGGGCAGGTCAAAGGCTAGGAATCCTATGGTGAGTAACTCACCTCCTGACTCCCCAAAACCGGTCCACCATCTACAAGGCACAAGTCAGCAGTGTAGTGGAATACTCTCCACTTGCCTGGATGAGTGCAGCTCCAACAACACTCAAGAAGCTCAACACCAACCAGGACAAAGCCGCCGCTTCATTACTCTTCATTCCACAAACATTCAAACCCTCCACCACCGACAAACAGTGGCAGCTTTGTATACCACCTACAAGATGCACTGCAGTAACTCACCAAGGTTCTTAGACAGTACCTTTCAAACCCACGACCACTACCATCATGATCTCGCGCAAACGCGGAACTGCCGGCGTGATTCCGCACATGTGCAGACCGGCCGGCGTATTTTGCCGCATGCGCTCTTCTCTTCTCCGGCGCCGGCCATGGCGGAGCCCTACAGGGGCCGGTGCGGAGGGAAGAAGTGCCCCCATGGAACAGGCCCGCCGGCAGGACAGTGAGCCCCCCCCCCAGAGTCCGACCCCCCCCCCCTCCCCCCGCGCACCCCGAGGACCGCCCCCGCCAACTTACCTGCCAGGTCCCGCCGTGTGGGACCATGCGTAACCCATGCCAGCAGGACTGGCCAAAAATGGATGGCCGTTCGCCCCATTGGGGCCCCGAGAATCGCCTGGGGGGCCGCCACCAACGGCCCCCGACCGGTGTGGCGTGAATCCCGCCCCCGCCCGAAAAACGGCGCCAGAGAATACAGCAGCCGGCGTCAGGGCAGAGGGGGGGACTCGCGCCACCCCCCGGGGATTCTCCGACACGGCGGGGGGGTGGGGGGGGGGGGTGGCAGAATCCCGCCCCAGGTGTCTGTAACTTATTGGAGCGCTTAGGGGTTAAAGATCTCAGGAAAACAGGAATTATTGGTTAATTAACGTATGTTGGGACTCCGGGTGGAACTGATTGCGCACTCACTCAGGGTGTCGTAATATTGGTATTTGTGTGAAAGGTATTAGTTTCAACAGTATTTGTGCAAATGCTATTTGTGCACATGGCACTTGAGTGAATGGCTTTTCTGTGAATGGTATTTGTGCGAATGGTATTTGTGTGAGTGGCATTTGTGCGAATGGCATTTGTGTGAATGGCATTTGTGCGAATGGTATTTGTGTGAATGGCATTTGTGTGAGTGGCATTTGTGTGAGTGGCATTTGTGCGAATGGTATTTGTCTGACTGGTATTTGTGTGAATGGCATTTGTGCGAATGGCATTTGTGTGAGTGGCATTTGTGTGAGTGGCATTTGTGCGAATGGTATTTGTGTGACTGGTATTTGTGTGAATGGCATGTGTGCGAATGGTATTTGTGTGAATGGCATTTGTGTGAGTGGCATTTGTGTGAATGGTATTTGTGTGAATGGCATTTGTGTGAGTGGCATTTGTGCGAATGGTATTTGTGTGACTGGTATTTGTGTGAATGGCATTTGTGCGAATGGCATTTGTGTGAGTGGCATTTGTGTGAGTGGCATTTGTGCGAATGGTATTTGTGTGACTGGTATTTGTGTGAATGGCATTTGTGCAAATGGTATTTGTGTGAATGGCATTTGTGTGAGTGGCATTTGTGCGAATGGTATTTGTGTGACTGGTATTTGTGTGAATGGCATTTGTGCGAATGGTATTTGTGTGAATGGCATTTGTGTGACTGGTATTTGTGTGAATGGCATTTGTGTGAATGGTATTTGTGTGAATGGTATTTGTGTGAATGGCATTTGTGTGAGTGGCATTTGTGCGAATGGTATTTGTGTGACTGGTATTTGTGTGAATGGCATTTGTGCGAATGGTATTTGTGTGACTGGTATTTGTGTGAATGGCATTTGTGTGACTGGTATTTGTGTGAATGGCATTTGTGTCAGTGGCATTTGTGCGAATGGCATTTGTGTGACTGGTATTTGTGTGAATGGCATTTGTGTGAATGGCATTTGTGTGAGTGGCATTTGTGCGAATGGTATTTGTGTGAGTGGCATTTGTGTGAGTGGCATTTGTGCGAATGGCATTTGTGTGAATGGCATTTGTGTGACTGGTATTTGTGTGAATGGCATTTGTGTGAATGGCATTTGTGTGAGTGGCATTTGTGCGAATGGCATTTGTGCGAATGGCATTTGTGTGAGTGGCATTTGTGCGAATGGTATTTGTGTGAATGGCATTTGTGTGAGTGGCATTTGTGCGAATGGCATTTGTGTGAGTGGCATTTGTGCGAATGGTATTTGTGTGAATGGCATTTGTGTGAGTGGCATTTGTGCGAATGGTATTTGTGTGACTGGTATTTGTGTGAATGGCATTTGTGTGAATGGCATTTGTGTGAGTGGCATTTGTGCGAATGGCATTTGTGTGAGTGGCGTTTGTGCGAATGGTATTTGTGTGAATGGCATTTGTGTGAGTGGCATTTGTGCGAATGGCATTTGTGTGAGTGGCATTTGTGCGAATGGTATTTGTGTGAATGGCATTTGTGTGAGTGGCATTTGTGCGAATGGTATTTGTGTGAATGGCATTTGTGTGAGTGGCATTTGTGTGATTGGCATTTGTGCGAATGGTATTTGTGTGAATGGCATTTGTGTGATTGGTATTTGTGTGAGTGGCATTTGTGTGAGTGGCATTTGTGTGAATGGCATTTGTGCGAATGGCACTTGTGTGAATGGCTTTTCTGTGAATGATATTTGTGCGAATGATATTTGTGTGAGTGGCATTTGTGCGAATGGCATTTTGTGAATGGCATTTGTGTGCATGGCATTTGTGCGGATGGCATTTGTGTGAATGGCATTTGTGCGCATGGCACTTGAGTGAATGGCTTTTCTGTGAATGATATTTGTGCGAATGGTATTTGTGTGAGTGGCATTTGTGTGAGTGGCATTTGTGTGAATGGCATTTGTGTGAATGGTATTTGTGTGCATGGCACTTGAGTGAATGGCTTTTCTGTGAATGATATTTGTGCGAATGGTATTTGTGTGAGTGGCATTTGTGTGAGTGGCATTTGTGTGAATGGCATTTGTGTGAATGGTATTTGTGTGCATGGCACTTGAGTGAATGGCTTTTCTGTGAATGATATTTGTGCGAATGGTATTTGTGTGAGTGGCATTTGTGCGAATGGCATTTGTGTGAATGGCATTTGTGTGAATGGTATTTGTGTGCATGGCACTTGAGTGAATGGCTTTTCTGTGAATGATATTTGTGCGAATGGTATTTGTGTGAGTGGCATTTGTGCGAATGGCATTTGTGTGAATGGCATTTGTGCGCATGGCACTTGAGTGAATGGCTTTTCTGTGAATGATATTTGTGCGAATGGTATTTGTGTGAGTGGCATTTGTGCGAATGGCATTTTGTGAATGGCATTTGTGCGCATGGCATTTGTGTGAATGGCATTTGTGCGCATGGCATTTGTGTTAATGGCATTTGTGAGAATGGCAGTTGTGTGAATGGCATTCGTGTGAGTGGCATTTGTGTGATTGGTGTGGTTGGCACGGCAGCACAATGTTTGTAACTATTGCTTCACAGCGCCAGGGTCCCATGTTCGATTTTCGGTTTGGGTAACTGTCTGCGCGGAGTCTGCACTTTCTCCCCGTGCCTGCGTGGGTTTCCTCCGGGTGCTCCGGTTTCCTCTCACCAGTCCTGAAAGACGTGCTGTTAGGTGAATTGGACATTCTGAATTCTCCCTCAGTGTACCCAAACAGGCGCCTAAGTATAACGACTAGAGGATGTTGACAGTAGTTGACATTTCATTGCAGTGTTAATGTAAGCCTTCTTGCGATAATAATAAAGATTATTATTCTTTGTGTGATTTGTATTTGTGTGATTTGTAGTTGTGCGAATGGTATTTGTGTGAATGGTATTTGCAAGATGCACTGCAGTATCTCACCAAGTTAGCTTGACATCACCTTCCAAACCCACTGCCATCGAGAAGGACAAGAGCAGCAGATTCCTGGAAACCCCACCACCTGGAGGTTCCCCTCCAAGTCACTCACCATCCTGGCATGGAAATATTTCTTCGCTGTTGCTGTGGCAACATCTTGGAACGCCCTCCCTAATACCACAGTGGGTGTACCTACATCTCAAGGGCTACAGCAGCTCAAGAAAGCAACTCACCACCAGCTTCTGAAGGGCAACTAAGGATGGGCAGTTAATGCTGGCCGAACCAACGATGCCCATATCCCGTAAATGAATTTTAAAAACTGGGCGGGATTCTCCAACCCCGCGCCGGGTCTCCCGCGATTCTCCGGCCAGGATGGGCTGAGTGGCCGTACAAAAAAAAGAGTCCTGCTGTCGCTGATCTAACCTGCTCTGAGCCGGCGGGACCTCGGCGTTGAAGGGTCGGGTGGCAGCCAGTGGGGGGGGGGGGGGGGGAGGGGGTCCGTCAAACCCCGGGGGGCCTCCGATGTGGCCTGGCCCCTGATCGGGGCCCACCGATCGGCGGGCCGGCCTCTCTGGCTGGGGGCCTCCTTTCCTACGCGCCAGCCCCTGTAGCCCTGCGCCATGTTGCGTCGGGGCCGGTGCGTTGAAGGAGGCCACTGCGCATGCGCGGATGCCACGGCGCACAGTTCGCGCCGGGATCGACAGCTGGAGCGGCGTGAACCGCTCCAGTGCCGTGCTGGCCCCCTGTAGGAGCCAGAATTGTTCCTGGGAGCGACCCATTCACGCCGTCGTAAAACGCGACGGTGTTTACGATGGCGTGGACACTCTGCCGCGGGATGAGAGAATACCGCCCACTAATTTTCAATTTGACTGGATATAGGATTGGAAAATATTCTGTAGCCATTTTTACACACTCTGTAATTTACTTGAAGCCTTTGTCTGTGTTTTTCCTTTCTTCTCTTTTCTGTCACCAGTAATTTTACGTACAACGTTTGTGTATGCTTTTCGTTCGTCCCTTTTTGCAGGTTTGTACTTTTCTCTGTGCCTTGTCTCAATTGCAGCCTTTGTCTGATTTCCTTTGTCCTTTTCAACAAATTCTTTTGCAGATTTTGAACCTGTGTTCCTGGGTTCTCGGTATATTCTCAGCTCCTTTTCCAGGATTTAAAGATCTATGTATGTCCACTTCTGTACAGCATGTTTCATGGAAATGACAGGAGTCTTTTTCAGTGTCGACTCAGTGAGAAGCTTTATTGAACTGGTCTTAAGACGGCTGCCTCCCAAAATAGCCTCATTGCACAGTCACAGGGCTATGAAAAACTAGTTGTGTCAATCAAACTGGTTACCTTTCAAAACTCAAACATGCAGAAAGCCCCATACCAACAGGTAACGTCAATACCTTCTCCAAATTCGGAGGCAAACTAGATCTCCACAGCCCAGATCTGTGAATGTTTGTGGATGAGTTCAGTGCTGGATCTGTCCTGGAGCTTGCACCAAATGGCAGTAAACAGGAAAATATCCAGCAGTAATCCCAGGACAATCTGCAGTGCAGTCCCACACAGCAGAAACTGCACTAACAGCTCCAACAGCTGCCATCCAGGCCTTGTGCTGCACCACCAGCACATCATCGGGATAAACTCACACACGAGAAAAGACTGTGGTTCATATAAATGATTTAGAGATGAACACAGTGAAGTGTTGGGTACTCTGAGACACAGACGAACCAACACGGTTGCGATTGGTACAACACAGTTTTATTTCTTTTATCTCTTTATATAACAAACTCTGGTACTCAGCACATGGTGACTGTCTGAGTGTCAGGCATGGAGGTCCTTGCCCTGAGCCGTCTCCTGCTGGACTGCTCAGGAAGTGTCGTGTTCCTTGTTTTGTACTGTGTATGTTCTTGTCTGTGATTGGCTGTCGTGTTGTGTGTGCTAATTGGTCCGTTGATCTGTCCATCATTATGTATGTGTTGTGATGTTCACTTAAATATCATGACACACAGGAGGTTGATCAGTAAGTTCACAGGTGATACGAAAATTATCCTGACTGTCTTCACCCTGTCTCCACTCTGACTGTCTTCACCATGACTGTCTTCACCTGACTCTTCAATCTGACTGTCTTCACTCTCACTGTCATCTCTCTGACTGTCCCTCATATCCAAGTCCCTCCCTCTCGACATTTCTAATTCTTTCTCACGTGCTCTCTCAGAACATTTGTGTGCTTAACTCAGATGATGACGATTCTACCGAAACAACTGGCTTTGTCTCAGCCACAAAGGGACATTGTTTTCAGAAATGTAAATATCACTGGAATAGGAAACAGATCAGATCATAAGTTGGTGAAATTGACCATTTAGGATGAACATGATTTCGCCAGAAACCAACAGATCACCAGGTTCTTCAGTTCCAGGAGTATTAGAGTGGGTCAGAAGAGAATGGATAGGACACTCCTCTCAGAGGATTCTCCAGAGGAGAATGGAAAGGACAATCCTCTTAGTTAGCAGCAGAATGGAGAATGAATGGAACAGAAAACCTACAACTGAATTCTAGATGTTCAACAGGTAAGAGTGAATATAATTTCCTGAGCGGGAATAGTTCAAAAATATTCTTTAATCCAATGAATGTAACTTTAGCTATTTTAATTAAACAGCAATTAAAATTTTTAATTAAACAGCAGAGCAAAACAATATACGAACACCATTAAACATCAAAGCAACAATTTAAATACAGCCTGCTGTAAGCTGAGTACAAGGTGGACAATGCAAAGTTCAGTCATTTTGTGAAACATTCTCGAATTACGACTTGCTTCTTCCTGACAGCAAATTTACACCAAAATTTTTTCTTCTGTTTATAAATATACGGAAACATGACCAATAGGGAAAATGACCAATAGGCAAAATGGCCAATAGGAAACTGATACATTGAGCCTGTCACAGGCAGGCATATTACCATTCAGCATCATGATCGCCAAGACTCCCCAACTAATCGTGTAAATACATATATATATATGGTACAAAATGTTCCATTCAGGCAATGAGCTCAACAACCTTTCACAATTGGGACTGCTTCCTTTCTCTGTCTGCTGGCTGGATCCACTCCCAGTCACCCCCAGCTTTCTTTTTCCCCAGTCGTATTAATGCAAACTAAGATGGACATTCACCGATTGACCTTTTCCATCTGAGGATTTCTCATCGACCAAAGTTGGTGTTCTGTGTGGCGAGAGCCTATTTCATCAGCATTAAAAACAATCCGTAAATTTAAAACAAGATAATATTTATGAATTCTTATCTCCTGGTCATTGATTGACCAGGTCAGGTATAATAACCCTCACGAGACCCACGGGGATGACCCAATTGATCTCTCCATGGGACACATAGAATATCATGATATGCACTCATGCACATAATGAGATACAGACAGGCAGTGACAGACACATAGAACAACCAATCATCACACAGGACAGAACACAACCAGTCACCAGGCAGGACACTACAAGGTGGATTCCCACTATAAAACACACAAGGCATCAAGACTCTGCCTCTTTCCACTCGTGAGAGCTGTAGCAACAGTCAGGGTGTAAACAACAGTTTGCACCTTCTGCACGTGGCTCAGAGCTAGTCTGGTCAAGATAGACAGAGTATAACAGCTTAGATCAGTAGAGCATCAAACCCACAGAGAACTGTATACAATACTCAGCAAGTTCAATAAACTGTTGAACCAACTTCAGAATTTGAAGCCTGATTTCAAGTTCTACTGCATCCAGTTACAGTTCGTGTTAACCCAACCTTTATAACACGACATGGTACCAGTAGTCTATTAAATCTAACGGACCTACCTCGAGTGATTCTGCAATGACCAGCAAGTAAAATCCAGCGGCATGGAAAAGATCCAGGCCCCTCCGGAGCTCCGGATCTCCGGCAACCATGGCGCCAACTGGAGGGTCTTCAAGCAGAAGTTCCTTCTATACATCGAGGCCTCTGACCTCGAGGAAGCATCCGTTGCCAGGAAGATCGCGCGGCTCCTGTCGACTGTGGGGGATCAAGCCATTCAGATCTTCAATTCGCTCACGTTTGCCAAAGGCGAAGATAAAGCAAAGTACAAGACCGTTCTGCAGAAATTCGACAGCCACTGCGAAGTCGAGGTGAACGAGAGTTTTGAACGGTACATCTTCCAGCAAAGGCTTCAGGGTAAGGATGAACCTTTTCAGTCCTTTTTGACCCATCCTAGCGCAGTCATGTAATTATGACTCGACCACTGATTCCATGATCCGGGATCAGATCATTTTCGGGGTGCCCTCTGACTCCCTGCGGGAGCAGCTCCTCAAAATCAAAAATATGACCCTCCCAGTCGCCACGAAGACGAGTGTCGTGCATGAGCATGCGAGAAATCGAGATTCCCGTATTAAGTCGACAGAAAATGTAAAACTGACCTCCCACGAGGCAGAGAGTATACAGGCCATCGCCAGAATGCGGGGCTTGAGCATTGATGAGAGTGGCCATTTTGCGCGCTTTTCCTGGGTCCCCACGCAGGCGCACTACGAACGGGAGGACGAAGCGGCCGAAAACCCTACTGTGCAGATGCGAATGTCGACTGACCGCACTGCGCATGTGCGAAGATGCACGGAGCGTAATAACGTCAGCATCATGACGTGCCAAAACTGCGGCACCGCCCACTTAAAGCAGCAATGCCCAGCAAAAGGAAGGCGATGTCTACAATGTGGAAAGCCTGGGCATTATGCGGCCTTGTGCAGGTCTGCACCACCGGTCAAGGGCCAGCGATCCCAACTACAACGCAAACACGTCCGCTGCATACAGCAAGGTGTGCAGGATTCCGATCCCGAATGCCCGACGGACCAAGAGGATTACTGCCTGGAGTCCCCCTCTCGGGTGGGCATTATCACAACACGTGAGAATGCCTCCACAACTTCTGCAAAACGCCTTTCAATCCTCAGTGTGGATCCCGATGATGAATGGCATGCTGTCATTAAAGTGAATCAGTGCAGAATCCAATTTAAATTGGACACTGGTGCGTGTGCTAATCTCATATCCCAAGCAGACTTCGACAACATACAAAACCAACCCAAAATTCTTCCGCCAGCCTGCCAGCTCCTCGATTATAATGGCAATGCCATAACTGCTCTAGGATTGTGTCGTCTAGTTGTCTCTCACAAGGCAATCACTGCAACATTGAGATTCGAAATTATCAGGCCTGACAAGGCATCCCTTCTCGGTGCCCGAGCATGTAAGCTCCTTAATCTAGTACAGCGAGTCCATACCATGTCTTCTGCTCCTTCGACCTCCTCGTCTAATGTGAATCTCCAGGCTGACATAGATGGCATCCTCACACAGTATCCCGATGTGTTCGATAGGATGGGCACGCTCCCGTATTGCTATAAGGTACTACTCAGGCCTGATGCCACGCCAGTAATCCACCACCACGTCGGGTGCCGGCTCCCTTAAAGGATCGTTCAAAGGCACAGCTGCAGGAGCTCCAAGACCAGGGCATTATTTCTAAGGTCACGGAACCAACTGACTGGGTCAGCTCCATGGTCTGCGTGAAGAAGCCCTCAGGAGAGTTGTGGATTTGCATAGATCCCAAAGATCAGAATCGTAACATCATGCGGGAACACTACCCTATCCCGAAGCAGGAGGAATTAACCTGTGAGATGGCACACGCCAAATTCTTTACCAAGCTAGACGCCTCACGTAGTTTCTGGCAGATACAACTGGACGAGTCCAGCAGGAAGCTATGCACATTCAACACACCATTTGGCAAGTACTGCTATAACCGTATGCCGTTCGGTATAATTTCGACCTCTGAAATCTTTCACAGGATCATGGAGCAAATGATGGAGGGCATAGAGGGTGTGCGTGTCTATGTCGATGACATGATAATATGGTCCACGACCCCCGAGGAACACAAAGCTCGGCTCAAACAAGTCTTTCAACTGGTCCATGCGAACAGCCTCAAGCTAAACAAGGCCAAGTGCTCCTTTGGTATGTCGTCGATCAAATTCCTGGGTGACCAAATATCCCAGCAGGGTGTGCGACCTGATTCGGACAAAGTAAAGGCCATTAATGCCATGAAGAGCCCGGAAGACAAGAAGGCGGTACTACGCTTCCTTGGGATGGTGAATTTTTTGGGAAAATTCATTCCTAACATGGCATCCCACACCACGGCTCTCAGGCATCTTGTGAAGAGGTTCACTGTGTTCCAGTGGCTAACTACACATCAAGCGGAGTGGCTCGAGCTCAAGCAAAGCTCACCACAGCCCCAGTGCTGAGTTCTTTGACCCGAACAGGGAAACCAAAATATCTACGGACGCAAGCCAGGACGGCATTGGTGCGGTGCTCCTCCAGAGAGATGACTCCTCGTCCTGGGCTCCAGTGGCCTATGCATCCAGGGCCATGACTCCGACTGAACAGAGGTACGCCCAGATAGAAAAAAAGTGTTTGGGTCTCCTAACAGGAATCGTTAAGTTCCATGACTACGTATATGGTCTACCAAAGTTCACGGTGGAAACAGACCATAGGCCTTTAGTCCATATCATTCATAAGGACTTGAATGATATGCCGCCCCGGCTTCATCGCATTCTCCTTCGACTCCGAAGATATGATTTCGACCTAGTTTATACACCGGGTAAAGAGCTGATAATCGCGGATGCCCTATCCCGATCCATCACCACGCCCTGCAAACGCATAGACTTCATTCGCCAGATTGAGGCACAGGTGCAACTATGTGCCAGCAACCTCCCGGCCTCTGATGAACGAGTCGTCCACATATGTGAAGTGACTGCCAAAGACCCTCTTCTGCAGCGTGTAATGCACCACCTCGCAACTGGCTGGCAAAAAGGGCAATGCCCCCAGTTCTTTAATGTAAAGGATGATTTGACAGTTGTTGAAGGGATCATTCTTAAGCTTGATTAAATTGTCATCCCCCACAGTATGCAGAGCATGGTGCTCAAACAGATCCATGACGGTCACCTAGGAGTCGGAAAATGTCCACGCAGAGCCCGACAGGCGGTTTACTGGCCTGGGATCAGCCAGGACATGTCCAACATGGTCCTCAATTGTGCAACCTGCCAGCGATTCCAGCCATCTCAACCCAAGGAAACACTCCAGCAACATGAGATCGTGACCTCTCCGTGATCTAAGGTGGGAATTGACCTCTTTCACGCAAATGGGCGTGACTATGTGCTTCTAATTAATTACTTCTCGAACTACCCAGAGGTGGTGAAGCTGTCGGACCTCACATCAAGATCAGTCATCAAGGCCTGCAAGGAGACGTTTGCCAGGCACGGTATACCACTCACAGTCATGAGTTACAATGGTCCAAGTTTCCACAGCCAAGAGTGGTCCAACTTTGCACAAGCCTACCAGTTCAACCATGTCACATCTAGTCCCCATTACCCACAGTCAAACGGAAAGGTTGAGAAAGGGGTCCACATTGTCAAGCAGCTGCTCTGCAAGGCTGCGGACTCTGCATCTGATTTTAACCTTGCGCTGTTGGCGTACAGGGCAACCCCTCTGTCGACTGGTATGTCCCCGGCTCAAATTCTCATGAATCGGAACCTGCGGACGACTGTTCCAGCCATTCACCTTCCAGACCTCGATCACCTCACAGTGCTGCAAAAGGTGCAGCAACTCAGGAACAGGCAAAAGCTAACGTATGATGCTTATGTTACTGATTTGCCTGTGCTGTCTCCGGAAGGTGTTGTTTGCATCAAGCTGCCTGAGGGAGGTTGGTCAGCTCCAGCTGTTGTTGTAAGACAGGCTGCCCCTAGGTCTTTCGTTGTCCAGATGGCTGATGGCTCCATTGTAAGGCACAACAGAAGGGCACTGCGCAAAGTTGCCTGCCCACCACCTGACCACACTTTTCTGTATGTCGTCATGCCTCCTCCGGACATTCCGCACCACAAGGCCACCAATCTGGCAGCAATCCCACCTGTCAAGGCGCCAGCGTCCCCCCCTCTACCTCTGAGGCGGTCGACAAGAATCCGACGCCAACCACAAAGGTTGGACTTATAGACTTTAATAGTGTAAATTTTGTTCACTGTACTCCGTATCTGCACGCTAGACACCTTCCTATGTATATACATTCATTCACTCGTCATTTGAACATAGTTAGAACATGTAAATACAGGCACATAGCTACAAGCATCCAAAATTTATTTTAAAAGGGGAGATGTCATGATATGCACTCATGCACATAATGAGATACAGACAGGCAGTGACAGACACATAGAACAACCAATCATCACACAGGACAGAACACAACCAGTCACCAGGCAGGACACTACAAAGTGGATTCCCACTATAAAACACACGAGGCATCAAGACCTCTGCCTCTTTCCACTGGTGATAGCTGTAGCAACAGTCAGGGTGTAAACAACAGTTTGCACCTTGTGATGAGTGATATCTGTATACATGTATACCTTTAATACTTAGGCCCCTTTAAGACCGGGTTTGGAACCCTGGGGGACTCCGCCTCCGGCACCGCCTCCAGGAAGCTGTATATAAGGTTACGTTCAGTAGGCAGCGTGCACTTCTCGCCAGGTTTTCTGGTTATTAAAGCCTTTGTCTTATCAAACTCCTCTCCTGAGTCGTAATTGAGGGTATCTCAATTTAATTACCAGACTACATCAAGATGGACAGCGGTCTAAAGCCGGAGAAGCTCAATTTGGACGCACGGTCGCCAGAAGCCACTGAAATTTTTAAATACTGGCTCCGGTACTTTGAGGCCTATCTGAATTCCTCAGAGACTGACTGAAGTTGACGGACCTCGCAAGCTGAGCTTACTACATGCCCGGGTGGGCCACCAACTATCCTCCATGATTGAGAAAGCTACGATGTACGAAACGGCGGTCAAAATCCTACAGAAGCGCTTCGTAAAGACAATAAACGAGGTACACGCCAGACATTTGCTCTCGGCCTGCCGCCAGCGCCCCGGGGAAACGCTAGATGAATACTTGGAGAGACTCACCATGCTCGCCAGGAACTGCGACCATAAAGAGGTGACGGCAGAAGTCCACATGAACTTACATATTCGTGATGATTTTGTGTCCGGTATCTGATCCACGTACATCCGGCAGCGGCTCCTAGAAGACGGAGCGAAGGACCTCCAAGGCACGGTAACGCTCGCCTCTTCCCTGGAAGCGGCCCAACATAATCTCCGCATGTACTCCGTGGACCTTGCAAACCCCTTTCGATCCCCTTCAGACTCGGCCACACTTCTGGCCTGCGCCGCGCGGCGACCCGCTCACACCGGGGCCACCAATGCTATTTTTGTGGGCAACGCCAGCATTCACGCCAGCATTCACTCAAAACGTGCAACCGACGGCGGTGGCCATTTTGCGAGTCCGATTCAACCGAGGACTCTGACTGCCCGCAACTAGGAGCGATCACGCTCGATCAATCTCGGCCGAAGCACCTGCGAAACTCAATGATGCAGGTTCAAATCAACGGCCGCGACACCCCCAGCCTTTTTGACTCCGGGAGCACGGAGAGTTTTATCCATCCAGACACGGTAAGACGCTGCTCCCTGCACACCTATCCGGCCTCCCAAACTATCACCCTCGCATCTGGGTCTCGTTCGGTCCAAATCACGGGGTATTGTGTCGCGAGCCTCGCTCTCCAAGGCGCAAAACACGCCCGTTTTAAACTTTATGTCCTCCCTCACCTCTGCCCCCCCATGCTGCTCGGTCTGGACTTTCAGTGCAGCCACCGAAGCCTGACACTGAAGTTCGGTGGACCCCTGCCCCCGCTCACGGTATGTAGCCTGGCGACACTCAAAGTTGCACCACCCCCTTCTTTGCGAACCTCATCCCCGACTGTAAGCCCGTCGCCACCAGGAGTCGGCGGTACAGTGCCCAAGACATGACTTTCAGAGGTTCAGCGGCTACTAAAAGGGGTCATAGAGGCTAGCAACAGCCCTTGCAGGGCACAAGTACTGGTAGTCCGCTCTGGAGAAAAATAAGGTGGGTGGTGGACTATAGCCAGACCATAAACCGCTTTACGCAACTCGATACCTACCCACTCCCCCGCATAGCAGAAATGGTGAACCAAATCGCCCAGTATCGAGTATTCTCCACGGTCGACCTGAAATCAGCCTATCATCAACTCCCTATCCGCCCAGAGGACCGCCCCTATACAGCCTTCGAAGCAGCCGGTCGGCTCTTCCACTTCCTCAGGGTCCCTTTCGGTGTCACAAACGGAGTCTCTGTTTTCCAAAGGGCGATGGATCAAATGGTGGACCAGTACGGCTTACGGGCTACATACCCGTACTTGGACAACGCCACCATCTGCGGCCATGACCAGCAAGACCATGACGAAAACCTGAGGAAGTTCCTCCAGACCGCCCGGGCCCTCAATCTGACATACAATAAAGAGAAATGCGTGTTCCACACAACCTGGCTAGCCATCTTCGACTACGTCGTGGAAAACGGGGTCCGAGGGCCAGACCTTAAGGAACTTCCCCTCCCCGGTAGCGTCAAGGAACTCAAACGGTGCCAGGGGCTCTTTTCCTATTATGCCCAGTGGGTCCCCAGATATGCGGACAAAGCCCGTCCACTCATTAAGACCACGGTTTTTCCCCTGACGGCTGAGGCTCAGTCGGCCTTCAGTCGTATCAAGGCCAATATCATCAAGGCCGCCATGCACGCGGTGGACTAAACCATTCCCTTCCAGGTAGAAAGCGACGCATCAGACGTTGCCCTGGCTGCTACCCTCAACCAGGCGGGCAGACCAGTAGCGTTCTTCTCCCGAACCCCCACCGCCTCGGAAACTCGACACTCTGCAGTCGAGAAGGAGGCACAAGCCATAATGGAGGCTGTGCGGCACTGGAGGCACTACCTAGCCGGTAGGAGGTTCGCCCTCGCCACCGACCAACGGTCGGTCGCCTTTATGTTCAATAACGCACGACGGGGCAAAATAAAGAATGATAAAATTCTGAGGTGGAGGATCGAACTCTCCATCTACACGTACGATATTACATATCGCCCGGGGAAGCTCAGAGTCCCCAAATGCCGTGTCCCGCGGCACGTACGCCAACGCGCAGAAAGACCGTCTGCGGGCTATCCACGATGACCTCTGCCACACAGGGGTCACCCGGCTTGCCCATTTCATCAAGCTCCGCAACCTACCTTACTCCACCGAGGAGGTCAAGGCCATGACCAAGGCTTGCCAGATCTGTGCGGAGTGCAAACTGCACTTCTATCGACCAGACAAGGCTAGCCTGGTAAAGGCCTCTGGGCCCTTTGAGCGACTAAGCGTGGACTTCAAAGGGACCCTGCCATCCACCAACCGCAACGCCTACTTCCTCACTGTCATCGACGAATTCTCCCGCTTCCCATTTGCTGTCCCCTGCCCCGATATGACCTCGGCCTCCGTAATCAAGGCACTGCACAGCATCTTCACACTGTTTGGTTTCCCCGCTTATATCCACAGTGACCGGGGTACATCGTTCATGAGCGATGAGCTGCATCAGTATCTGCTCAACAAGAGCATCGCCTCAAGCTGAATGACCAACTATAACCCGCGGGGAAACGGGCAGGTGGAGAGGGGGAACGCAACAGTTTGGAAGGCTGTTCTTCTAGCCCTACGGTCAAGAAGTCTCCCAATTGTCCGCTGGCAGGAGGTCCTACCTGATGCCCTAAACTCCATTAGGTCGCTCCTCTGTACGGCCATGAACGAGACCCCTCACAACCGTTTGTTCGTCTTCTCCAGGAAGTCCACCTCTGGGGTCTCGCTTCCACGTTGGCTGACGACTCCAGGACCAGTTCTACTCCGGAGGCACGTGAGGAGCCATAAGACAGATCCACTGGTCGAGAGGGTCCAACTATTACACGCAAATCCTCAATACGCCTACATCGAGCACCCCGACGGCAGGCAGGACACCGTTTCCCTGCGAGACCTGGCACCCGCTGGCTCACCCACCGACGCCCCCCCCGTCCACCGACGCTCCCCTCCCCGCACCGGCTGTCAACTCCGACAGCACCCCCATAGCGCTCCCCTCCCCCTAGCCGGCGCCGGCACCAATCACCCTAGTCACCCCGGATACCCCCCTGCTCCAACGCGGGCAAAGGCTCAGACAACCGTGTCCCCGGATATACCACCACCGAGGACGACCGTATCCACCGCACCACCGCCGGAGCTAAGAAGGTCGAGACGGGCAATCAGACCACCCAAAAGAGTGAACTTGTAATTCCACTTCACCCCCGACGGACTATGCGTTTTTTTTTAAAACAAGGGGTGAATGTGATGAATGATATCTGTATACATATGTACCTTTAATGCATAGGCCCCTTTAAGACTGGGTTTGGAACCCTGGGGGACTCCGCCTCCGGCACCGCCCCCAGGAAGCTGTATGTAAGGTTATGTTCAGTAGGCAGCGTGCAGTGAGCACACTTCTTGGCAACTGTCTGGTTTTCTGGTTATTAAAGCCTTTGTATTATCCAACTCCTCTCCTGAGTCGTAATTGAGGATATCTCACACCTTCTACACGTGGCTCAGAGCTAGTCTGGTCAAGACAGACAGAGTATAACAGTTTAGATTAGTAGAGCGTCAAACCCACAGCGAACTGTATACAATACTCAGCAAGTTCAATAATCGTGTTGAACCAACTTCAGAGTTTGAAGCCTGATTTCAAGTTCTACTGCATCCAGTTGCAGTCAGTGTTAACCCAACCTTTATAACACAACATGGAATATGAGCTCTCCTGCTGAGGGGCGGAAGCCCAGCACCTGGGACTTGGGAAGCAGGAACTTAGAAACCGGCCAGGATCGGGACTGGCATGAATGGTAGTCCCGGCTGGGAATTCTGTGCTTTATGTCGCGTTGCAGGCTTTACTTTTGTTTGTGTAAATAAACCTTCATTGTTTAACTCTCTCGGGACTCCTGACGATATAATATCAGGAAACATCCCAGTCGGGTAACAGCTCCCCACACGATGTGGGTTTCTTAACTCTCATTTAATCCTGACGGTTGGGTCACAAAGCCCACAGGAAAACACAAATCAGAAATTTCTAAAGTGTGTCCTTATTGAACCATCACCTTTTAAACAATTTTCTCCACTTCAAGCTGGTAACACTTACCCGACTGAAAAGCTCTCATTACAATCCTCCAGGATTCTGTTGGTAAGTAGCATTGCATAGCGAGCATCGTTTAGTTTCAATTCACCTCTCTTTGCAAGTTGAACCAGTTTTTCGTTCTGATTTATACAATCAGACAATGGTGATTCTAATTGAAAAGAGTTTAATAGATTAGGGACAATTAGCAATAGTTTCAATATTAGTATAATATTTTGAATAGATTTGGCAGAGTTATGTAAAGGACAATAGCTGCACTAACAAAATGTTCACTATTCCAAGACTGTTTGGTTCAATATTTTCTATACCTTTCCGTGCAAATTACAATGTTAAATAATTGCTAACATTAGGATTTGGAGAGCAGTTGAACAGCTGCAAGTTTATTGTTGGTGTGTGATTTTCACTTCAAACCCACCCGATCCTCGTGGTATAAATCTTGACTCAGGTCCAACATGGGGCGAGATTCTCCGACCCCCCCAGCGGGTCGGAGAATGGCCGTTGGCCGGCGTGAATTCCGCCCCCGCCGCCCGCCGAAGTCTCCGAAGGGAGAAAGGTCGGCGGGGCGTCAATGGCGCCGCAGACCCCAGAGAATGGAACGGGTGGGCGCAAGGCAATGGATTTTGGGGCTGCCGATATCCTCCCGTCCGGATGGGCCGAAGTCCCGCCGACGTGATGACGGGTCACGTCGGCGTAAATCAAATCACCTTTCAATCGGCGTCAACCAGTGCTCAAGGTTTACGCCGACCAACGTGGAGGTGGGTGACGGCCTGGGGGGTTGGCCGCTGGAGAGGCGATGGCGTGGCCGCAGTCTAAATGTGTGGGGAGAGGTGTGTGTAGGGTTTTGTGTGTGTGCGTGCGGCGGGGGGGTGGTTAGAGTGGGCTGGGCTCCGGGGGAGTGCCGGGAGGGGGGGTGAGTGCCGGGGAGGAGGATGGGGAGGGGGATGGGGTCCGTGCCGGGGAGGGGGATGGGGTCCGTGCCGGGGAGGTGGAGGGGGATGGGGTCTGTGCCGGGGAGGAGGATGGGGTCCGTGCCGGGGAGGGGGATGGGGTCCGTGCCGGGGAGGAGGATGGGGTCCGTGACGGGGAGGGGGATGGGGTCCGTGCCGGGGAGGGGGAAGGGGTGGGGGGCAAGTGAGTTGGTCCACCTGGCCAGGTGCCAGCCTCCAACAGTCGGACCCATGCAGTCCATGCCACCTGGCTGGGGGGAGGAGGGGGTATGAGCAATGATGACATGCCGTCATTTCCCCCCCCCCCCCCCCCCCCGCCAGGCCGTCATGTTTTCCGATCAGCCAGCGATGTTGGCCGCCATGGTGGCAGCCACAAATGTCCATGTTGCCCTGGATGAGGAGGAGGAGGAGCGTGCCAGAGAGGCGGCGCAGGCTGCCGCAGAGGGGCAGGCGGCAGCCGACCAGGCTGGAGGGACACCTGACCAACAGGACGAGGAGGGGGAGGAGGACGTCGCGGCCCCACGGCAACGGAGGCACCTGAGGGCGCCCCGTGTGTACCGGCCCCGGCAGTCATACCAGGGCCTCACGGACCGAGAATGCAGGAGGAGACTCCGGATGAGCCGGGAAACCGTGGCACACATCTGCCACCTGCTGGTGCACCTGTCACCGCGTGGCACTGGCGGGGGACACCCTCCCCCGTGCCCGGCAAGGTTACGGTGGCCCTGAACTTTTATGCAACGGGGTCATTCCAGGCACCGAGTGGGGACCTGTCCGGCATATCGCAGACATCGGTGCACCGGTGCATCCGGGCAGTGACAGACACCCATGCCATGGCGCACCACTACATCCGCTTCCCTGTGGACCGGGCCAGCCAAGATGCCCGGGCCGTGGGCTTCTCTGCCATGGCCGGGTTCCCCATGGTCCAGGGCGCGATTGATAGGATGCACGTCGCCGTGCGGCCACCTGCAGATAACAGGGCCGTGTTCACCAATAGGAAGGGGACCTATTCGATGAACATACAGGTGGTCTGCGACCACCGCATGATGATCCTGCACGTCTGCGCCCGTTACCCGGGCAGTGTCCACGACTCATACGTGTTGTCGCGGTCATACATCACCGGCATGTACAGGGGACGCCATCCCCGGCTGAGGGGCTGGTTGCTGGGCGACAGGGGCTACCCATTGCGATCGTGGCTGATGACGCCTATACGGAGGCCACGCAATGAGGCGGAGAACCGCTACAATGATGCCCATGTAGCGACAAGGGGAGTGATAGAGAGGTGCTTTGGCGTGCTGAAGATGCGTTTCAGGTGCCTGGACCTCTCTGGGGGCGCCCTCCAGTATCGGTCAGATAGGGTCGGCCGCATCATTGTGGTGTGCTGCGTCCTGCACAATATAGCCCAGCAGAGGGGGAATGTGCCACAGGCAGAGGAGGGCGGAGTGGAGGAGCAGCAGGAAGAGGCGTAGTCCTCCCAGATGAGGGGGATGGGGGCAATGGTCAGGACAGACGGGCTAGACACGGGCGGGTGGCTGTCCACCGTTACCGGCTGGGCCAGCAGGCACGGGACAGGCTGATAGCCGCCCGCTTCACTGACTAGATGGGTGTGGGAATCAGGTAGTATGGCCACAGACCGCACACCATGGCAACAGCCGACCACCCACACCCCCCACCCATCCACCCACCCAGCACCCTCACCCCCCTTCCCAACCCCACCCACCCCACCCGCATGCACACCACCCCCCCATTGCCGATCCACCTGCGGCACAATGGCCGGGCTCACACAGTTGCCGGTGGATGCGTGTCTATTGCAGGCCATGGAGGATGATGACAACCCGCCCTGAGATGAGCTCCTGGCTCCACATCGTTGGACTATGTCTGACCCATGGCCACAGTACTACCATCCACCCGGACCATCCCTGCATGCGGCTGTGACACTGCAGCGCACGGTCCCGTCCTCTGCCCGGGGGGATGTTGATGGCGGCCCAGGGGAAGGGGGCAGACTCACCTGGGGCTGAGGTAAGACCACCCCTCACACACACACTTGCGCTCAACGTACATGACACTCCCGCACGCTTTGGACAGAGCACAAAGGCAGCTTCTGTAGGTGTAACATTGACTTTAATAACGAAAGGAGTTCATGCACGTGCCCTAGCCCCTAAAACTCATCTGTGCCCTGCACCCGTGCCAACTTACTCAGTGACTAATTGTTTGGCCTTACGGACCCTATGACTACGTCTACGTGGTTCCCCAGACGGTACAGCAGAACTGGAGGTGGACTCCTGTGATTCCTGCCCTCTGACACGGGATCCCTTTGGCGGCCGTTTCCTGGGGCATCCTGGCCTAGATGGGCCAGGCTGCGGCCCGGGCGACTGGGATGGCGAGCTGCCAGCCTGTCCTGCCCGTTGCCCACCCGATGCACCTGGGACGGAAGTGAGGGAGTCCGAGGTGTCGCGGTGTTCCGGGACCTTCCCGACAGGGTTACTCGTGACAGAACACAGCACCTCCTCCTCCCTCGGGGTGCCCGATGGCCCCCAGGCCTCTGCATGGGTGGGGGATGCGAACGGACTGGCCATCCGACGCCCCCCCGACATCTGGCGCTGCCAGTCATGGAGGCCCGTGCTGGTATCGACAGGGGTCTGCAGGTTTGCAGCCATGGAGCTCAGGGGATTGGCAAACCCTGTCTGTGACTGCGACGCAGGCTCGCATGGGCAATGGCCTGCAGAGACTGGGCCATGGCCTGCAGAGACTGGGCCATGGCCTGCTATGACTGGGCTATGGTGTTGAGCGCCTCTGCCATCTGCCGCTGGCGCTGGCTCATGGCCTCCTGTGAGAGGGCAGCCATGTCCTGGGCCACAGACGCCGCCTGCACGGAAAGCCCCAGGCCTCGCAAACCGTTCCCCATGTCTGACACCGTCGCACCCATTGCCTCCACCGCGGACGCCACCCGTGCGGTGTCGGCCTGGGTGGCACGCATGACCGGCACCACTCCCAGCTCCTGGACGCGGGTGGACTCCTCCACCTGCGACTGCAGCCGCCGCAAGCCGGCCGTCACCCTCTTCGCTCGTCTCCGGTTCGGTGGTTGCATCGGATCTATGGGTGGGTGTGGTAACTCCAGGAACCCGGGATCCATCTGGGCGGCAGATGTTCGCTTGGGCTGGGCTGCCCTCCGACCGCCCCGGCTCCTCTGCTGCTCCTACCTCCACCTGCTGTACCGGGACAGCTGTGTTGTGCGCACCAGTAAGTGTACCAGACGCCTCATCACTAAAGTGCCCAACCGAGGTGAGCGTCTCTGCGATGGTGGAGGGTGTTAGTGACAGCAGTGGTGTTGTGTCGTGCGCATCGTCCCACTCTGAGTCCATGGCACTTTGGGGTGGCAGTTCGTCTCCGCCCATCCAATCTGTGTCACTGTCCTGTGTTTCAGTTTCCTGGGTAGTGGTGTCCTGGGTAGTGGTTTCGTGGCTCGGCTGTGACGGGGGCCTGTGTCTGCCCCTCTCGTCACTGGGTGGCACACGCCTGCGTCGTCGCACCCGCACGAGACGGGGGCATCGTCTCCCTGTTGCTCCAGGTCTCTCCCTCTCCAGTGGTCTCCGAGGGACATCGTGCGGGCGTCGCATGCCAGAGGGTCCGGGTCTCTCCATCTCCAGTGGTCTCCGAGGGGCATCCTGCGGGCGTCACATGACAGAGGGTCTGGGTCTCTCCATCTCCAGTGGTCTCCAAGGGGCATCCTGCGGGCGTCGCATGCCAGAGGGTCCGGGTCTCTCCGTCCCCCGTGGTCTCCGAGGGGCATCATGCGGGTGGTCTGCATCTGCGGGGAGGGGTGCCTCGGCGTTTGCTCCTGCAATACACAATGAAGCATGCATGGTTAGACACGCAGGCAGTGATCAGGTGATATGGAGGAGGGGGGATATGTGGGAGGGGGGCTATGGGGATGGGGGAGGGGGGATATGGAGAGGGGGATTTGGGGGATATGGGGGAGGGGGGTATGGGGAAGTGGGGATATGGGGAATATGGGGGAGGGGGGATATGGGGGATATGGTGGAGGGGGATATGGATATCGGGCAGGGGGGGGGGAGGCTCACCCTGGCTGCTCTGACGAGGTCGTTCACCTTCTTGTGGCACTGGGTGCCTGTTCGTGGTGTCAGGGCCACAGCGGTGACGGCCTCTGCCACCTCCCTCCACAGACGACGGCTATGGCGTGGGGCAACTCTGCGGCCGTGCCCGGGATACAGGGCCTCCCTCCTCTGCTCCACTGCGTCCAGGAGCGCCTCAATGTCACGAGACTGGAACCTCGGGGCTGAGCGGCGGGCGGCCATCCGGTCAGGTGTTCTGGTCGGGTGGGGGAGCAGCGCGTCCTTAATGAGCCGTCACGCCGTGCGGCGTGTATGACGCCGCACGGCGTGAACCACGTGAGCCAGCGCGGATAGCGTCATGTCGCTGCTAGCTCATTCCGGGCCGGAGACTTTGCGACATTTTTGGCGGCGTGATGCAGGTGGGATTTGCGCTATTTTTGCCGCCGGTCGGCGGACTTTGCGCCGATAACGGAAAATTTCGCCCGTGATTCTGGGTCATTGCAAAAGGTGGTTTGCCTCACACCACTTTGATCTGACCCCACATTCATTGTGAATCCAGTGCGGTGTCCAGTCAGGTTTCCAAAGTGCTCCACTAGATCTTTGAACACTCTTTCCTGATTTAATTTAAATATTTAGACTGAAGACGCTCAACTGTTTATCTCTAAATATTTCGGTTTCTAGTCTTTGGGAGACAGCTTGCACTCTGGTGTCCAGGTTTGTGCAGAACTCTCTCCTCAGCAACATTCTTAAAATTCCAAAGAAAAATTCTGAAAACATTAAGGACAGGCAGCATCAATGGAGAGAAACAGTTAGCATTTGAGATGAATGACTCAGAACCTTCTACCGATGAAAAAGGCACAGTGGATGAAACAGTAACAATACAAGTGAAGGAGAACGAGAACTTCAGGAGCTGAAAGTGAATCATTTGTGATCCTGACAGATGATCAGAAACATTAAATTCTGAGCACTCATCCCGATGTTTGGTGAAAGCCATTACAAGGATATTCGGTGGGATTCTCCATTGGCTTACGCCAAAATCAGGAAACACGATTGGGCAGAGAATTGGTTCTGACGCAGAAATCGCGGCGGGTGTCGATTTGACACCAAATCGCAACACTCCGTCACCTTGGAAATGTGGTCCGGAACGCATGTACAATAAACACCGTTTGCATATCATTAGCGGGTCTGGCCCGGTATCCTCTCCGGGGGGGATAAGGGAGTATGGGTGGGGTGACCCCCCCCCCGCCCTCCCCCCCCGCCCCCCCCCCCCCCCCCGGTGTGACCCCCCTGCCCCCCCCCCCCCCCCCCCCCCCACAGGTCTGGGGCAGTGTCCAGGCACGGACCGCTATTGTTGTGGCCTTCAAGGCAGCCACCCTGTGTAATTGATAATATGGAAAGATGTGTCATTTGAAACATGGAAGTCTGGCAATACCTGGTTTAAAACATGAGAGGATACAGGGAAAGATCCCACGAAGGGTTCATAGCAGCTGCAAAGAGCAGAATTATAAAATGCAGATTCTTTCTCCCAAACAGGATTTTTGTATGAAGCTAAAAACAATGGTTCACACCTTCATTGAAATTAACTATCTTAGTAAGCATCTGGAAAAGCATGGATGAGGGTTTCAGTTGAGTTAAGTGATAAATGTAAACCTTTCAAGTTATAACCAAGTGGATTTTTAGCATCCAGCTAAAAGCAATGATTCACACTTTCATTGAAGTAAAATCAGCAGATAGAAAAGACGAGGGAGGCAAATATATAGATGTGAAATTCTACTAACAGCAAGTAAATTAAAGAAAACTGGAGACTATCAGTCTACGAGAAACATAATTTAGAGCCAAAATCAAAGTCAAAATTATGAGCTGAGGACACAATTGGAAAATAAAACTATAGAAATGACAGGAACCAAACCAAAATTCACACCCCTATTGAAACTAAAGCATTTTTGAATATCACAAAGGAACTTTGAACATCACAAAGGACAATGTAATCAGATCTGAGGGCTGAGGCCATGCCCAAAATGAATACTTAGTCGTGTTAGAAAAATTCAGATTAAAGATACCTTTTACAATCCAAGTGAAATAAAAGTTACTTTATAATAAAGTCATAAAAACTTAATAACTGTTAGAAAAATATATAAACCCGAAGAAAAGAGACAGTCAGCAGAGCCAGCTCTCACAGTTCGGTACATGGGAAAGATAGGACATAGCAACCGAGCTTACCAGCGAATACATCTAAAGAAGACCAAATTTTTAAAAGAAGATTGATTGTCAAGTTGGGCCTGAAGGTCCCTTCAACCAACCAGAAGGATCCAAAAGCAAGATCTTTTTACTTTTCAGTAAAGACAGGGATTGCATCTTTTAAAAGAAAAAAATATATAAGAATAAAATAACTTTAAAGTTTTAACCTGAAACAGTGGTTATTAGCCTACTTTACTTACTTAGCAATGCAGGACCCAGGATATCAATGCTACTAAGGGGTAAGTAGGTAAAATTCTTCGGTGAAGGTATGGGTTATACCGGGGGATAATTTGAAAATATAGTTTGACCTGAATAGCACCCACCGAAGCCTGCATCGGAGTCAGGGAGTGAGAATCCCTGTTCACCATTTAGAATATCAATCCTTTTTGGTATAGGGGGAGTTCTAAGAATAGTGGTGAGTTTTTAACTTCATCTGCTGCACACCCCAGTGAACCCCCACCTTGGCCTTGGTTCTGCAGAGTGACACAGACCGTATGGGTGCCCCACCGTCCCACCCCACCTTCTGCCATACCCCACCCGGTTGCCACCTGCCAGTGGGGCATCAAGCTGCCCACCTGGGGCAACTCCCATAGTAGCCCCTACAGGGGTGCCGGACAGGTGCTGAATTGTGTACTGCTGGCATAGGCAGTGCCAGTCAACGGTACCGCTGGCATTAGGGGCGGATTCCAGGGCCAGAGGCCCCACGATGCCGGGCAACGATGGGACCAGGGGTGCGAAGATGAGGGAGTGGGCGGACAGGCGGGGCAGAGCCCACAGTGCCAACCAGGGCCACCATGCAGCCCAATGGACTGGTTGGGCATAGGGGTTTTGGGCATAGGGGTGCACACCATGCTAACATGTCGATCTTTCACCCCTTGCAAACAATGGATATTGGAATTCAACCAGCAATGGTGGTCTCCCTGCTAGTCGCCATAGCTCTGGGGGATGCACTGCGGCTATAGGAGCTGGAGCTGCTCGAGGAGCAGGAGGAAGCTGCAGCAGCAGAGCGTGTAGCAGCAGATCCTGCCATAGAGGAACAGGAGGCAGCCGCCCAGGATGGAGATCCAGCCGCCCAATAGGAGGAGGAGGCGCCGCAAGAGGTCTTGCATGTACTGGCAGCACCTGTCATTCGAGGACCTGCCAGACCGGGCATGCTGTCGGAGACTCCGGCTGAACAGGGAGACTGGGTGACACATCTTCCAGATCATGGTAAAGCAGGGACCATGGGGGTATGGGAGAGGACACCCGCTATCGGTTGCCGCCAAGATGATGGTCGCCCTGAACGTTTACGCAACGGGGTTCTTCCACGCACCGAGTGGGCACCTGTTTGGAATGGCACAGGTGCATCCATGCCATCACAAGAGGCCCTATATGCCCAGTTGACTCAATACATCCACTTCAATGTGGACAGAGCCCACCAGGGTGTCCGGGCAATGGGGACCATCTCCATCTGGGACAGCGTCACGTCACCCATTGACTGTGCCACCACCTTCTGGGTCTGTGTCACATCAGCCAGTGGGACCGAGCCACCTCACTTTGTCTGCGCCTCGTCGGCCTGCGCTTGGGCAATGCTGCTGATGTTCCCAGCCATGGGCCATACTGAGAAGTGCCGCTGCGATGTCCAGGTGACTCTGGCACATGGCTTCCTGTGACGTGGCAACCCTGTCCTGGGCCTCGGCCAATGCCTGCACAGAATGCCCCAGGATGTGGGCACGCTGATCAATAGCCAAAACAGTCGCCCGCAATGCCTCCATCTCGGACGGCAACCGTGCCATGTTGGCTTGGTTGGTACACATTGATGGCACGGCTTCATGCTCTTGCACGCGGTGGATCCCTCCACCTGTGCCTGCAGGTGCAGCATGCTCGCCGACAACCCCTCCTGCAGCCCCTGGCTCTGTGACTGCATCTCCACAAATCGATGGGACTGACCATTCTAGACGTCCAAAACCCTTCTGGACGGCAGCTAGTTCCCGGGGTCAACCTGCCTCACGATGAGTTCCTACCTCCACCTGATGTTCCAGAGCATATGTGTGATGAACACCAGATAAGTGTTCCAGGAGTCTCTTCACTGAAGTGCCCAACCAAGGTGAGTGTTTCTGGGATGGTGGAGGGTGTTGGAGTTAGCTGTGACGGGAAATCTGTGTCATCCTCAGACTCGAGCTCCTGGGGGTCCTGAGTCTCGGGTGGAGGGCTGGGGTCCAAGCTGCTCTTCTCGTCAGTGCTCGGCTCACGGGGGGTGCGGGGCTGGGGCGGGGGAGGGCTGTGGCTGGGGGCGGGGGACACCAGATGGACCCGCCCCATCTCAGATGGACCAACCCCATCACCAGCAGGTCCTGCAAGATGCATGATTTGATTGTGGGGTGCGGGGGGGGTGGGGGGTGCGGGGGGGGGCGGGGGGGGGGCGGGGGGGGGAGTATGAGGTTGGTAGGGGTGCAGGTGATGTTGGGGGTGAGGGTGAGAGTGGTCTGGGAGGGAAGTGCTCGGCTCACTGCGGGGGGGCTGTGGCTGGGGGTGGGGGACACCAGGTGGACCCGCCCCATCACCAGCAGGTCCTGCAAGACAAAACACATGATTAGATCGCGGGCCAGGGTGGGGAGTGAGGTTGGTGGGGGTGTTGAGGGTGAGGGCGAGAGTGGTGTGGGAAGGTGGTGTGGGGGTGAGAATGAGGGTGGGGTGGGGGTTGACACACGTATCACGGGGAACCGCAAGGGTCTCCAGCTCGGCGTCGGTGAATCTTGGTGCCACTCTCCTCACTGCCATCTTGTTGCTGGGATGGTGAGTGTTGGGAGTGAAGTGTGCATATTCAACTGCAGCTCGTCAGCCTCCTGTGTGTCAGTCTCGGACCCAGCGAATCCGGCATCGTTTTTCACTGGAATCGATTGTGTTCCACCTGACGCCGGTGCTAGCCCCTTAACAGTCAGTGAATCGGTCCAGGTGCTGCGCCAGTTTTGCTGTTGTGGAACTCCACGAATCGTACGCCAGGATCTCGGGAACGGAGAATACCGCTGTTTGTCTTTGTTGCTTTTAGGATGAATACTTGATTTGCAACAAAACTAATTCCTTGTTTCGAAAAATTCAAGATAAATCTGATTTGAAATTCGGGTTGAATTCTCCCGAATTCCACCCTATCATTGACCTCCCATTTGGTTTTCTCCCCGCCTCCCCCACTTCCATTCCATAGAAAGCATCCAATCTGGCTGCATCATAGCCTTGTTTGGCAACTGTCCAGCCCAAGACCATCATAACGTAAGAACATGACATGATGGGCCATCTGCCCCTTCGAGCCTACTCCGCCATTCAATGAGATCATGGCTGATCTTTTGTGGACTCAGCTCTACTTTCCCGCCCAAACACCACCCGAACACCATAACTCTTTAACTATCTATCTTAATCTTGAAAACATTCAATGAAGGAGCCTCAACTGCTTCACTGGACAGGGGATTCCATAGATTCACAACCCTTTGGGTGAAGAAGTTCCTCCTGAGCTCAGTCCTAAATCTCCTTCCCTTATTTTGAGGCTATGCCCCCTAGTTCTGCTTTCACCCGCCCATGGAAACAATCTGCCCGCATCTATCCTATCTATTCCCTTCATAATTTTATATGTTTCCAGAAGATCCCCTGCATCCTTCTCAATTCCAGTGAGTACAGTCCCAGTCTACTCAACCTCTCCTCGTAATCCAACCCCGTCAACTCTGGGATTAACCTCGTGAATCTCCTCTGCACACCCTCCAGTGCCAGTACGTCCTTTCTCAAGTAAGGAGACAAAACTGAACACAATACTCCAGGTGTGGCCTCACAAACACCTTATACAATTGCAGCATAACCTCCCTAGTCGTGAACTCCATCCCTCTAGCAATGAAGGACAAAACTCCATTTGTCTTCTTGTTGCACCTGAAAACCAACTTTTTGTGACTCATGCACTAGGACACCCAGGTGCCTCTGCACAGCAGCATGTTTTAATATTTTATCATTCAGATGACAATCTCTTTTGTTATTCCTTCCAAAATGGGTAACCTCACATTTGTCAACATTGTATTCCATCTGCCAGACCCTAGCCAATTCACTTAAACTATCCAAATCCCTCTGCAGACTTCCAGTAACATCTGCACTTTTTGCTTTACCACTCACCTTAGTGTCGTCTGCAAACTTAGACACATTGCACTTGGTCCCCAACTCCAAATCATCTATGTAAATTGTGAACAATTGTGGGCCCAACACAACCCCTGAGGGTTACCACTAGCTGCTGATTGCCAACCAGAGAAACACCTATTAATCCCCACTCTTTTTGCTTTCTATTAATTAACCAATCCTCTATCCATGCTACTACTTTCCCCTTAATGCCATGCATCTTTTCTCTCATGCAGCAACGTCTTGTGTGGCACCTTGTCAAAAGCTTTCTGGAAATCCAGATATACCACATCCATTGGCTCCCCATTATCTACCGCACTGGTAATGTCCTCAAAAAATTCCACTAAATTAGTTAGGCACGGCCTGCCCTTTATGAACCCATGCTGCGTCTGCCCAATGGGACAATTTCCATCCAGATGCCTTGCTATTTCTTCCTTGATGATAGATTCCAGCATCTTCCCTACTACCGAAGTTAAGCTCACTGGCCTACAATTACCTACTTTCTGCCTACCTCCTTTTTTAAACAGTGGTGTCACATTTGCTATTTTCCAATCTGCCGGGACCACCCCAGAGTCTAGCAAATTTTGGTAAATTATCACGAGTGCATTTGCAATTTCCCTAGCCATCTCTTTTAGAACCCTGGAATACATTCCATCAGGGCCAGGAGACTTGTCTACCTTTTGCCCCATTAGCTTGCCCATAACTACGTGCTTGGTGATAACAATCCTCTCAAGGTCCTCACCTGTCATAGCCTCATTTTCATCAGTCACTGGCATGTTATTTGTGTCTTCCACTGTGAAGACCGACCCCAAAGACCTTTTCATTGCCTCATCTCCCATTATTAAATCTCCCTTCTCATCCATCTTACTCTTCTCTATAGCTTTTTTAGTAGCTTTCTGTTACCCACTAAAGATTTCCCAATCCCCTAGTCTCCCACTAATATTTGCTTTTCCCTTCAATTTGATACTCTCCCTTATTTCCTTAGATATCCAGCACGGTAGCACAAGTGGATAGCAGCGCCAGGGTCCCAGGTTCAATTCCCTGCTTGGTCACTGTCTGTGCGGAGTCTGTACGTTCTCCCCGTGTCTGCGTGGGTTTCCTCCGGGTGCTCCGGTTTCCTCACATAGTCCAAAGACGTGCAGGTTAGGTGGATTGACCATGATAAATTGCCCTTAGTGACCAAAAAGGGTAGGAGGGGTTATTGGGTTACGGGGATAGGGTGGAAGTGAGGGTGCAGACTTGATGGGCCAAATGGCCTCCTTCTGCACTGTATGTTCTATGTTCTATTTTCCCTCTTTCTACCATCCTTCCTTTTTGTTGACATAAACTTTTGCTGAGCATTGTGAAAAATCGCTTAGAAGATTCTCCACTATTCCTCAACTGTTTCACCATAAAGTCTTTGCTCCCAGTCTACCTTAACCAGCTCTTCTCTCATCCAATTGTAATCTCCTTTGTTTAAGCACAAAACACTAGTGTTTGATTTTACCTCTCACCCTCCATCTGTATTTTAAATTTCACCATATTGTGATCACTCCGTCCGAGAGGATCCCTAACTATGAGATCATGAATCAATCCTGCCTCATTACACAGGACCAGATCTAGGACCGCTTGTTCCCTCATACGTTCCATTACATACTGTTCTAGGAAACTATCGCGGATACATTCTATAAACTCCTCCTCAAGCTGCCTTGACCGACCTGGTTAAACCAATCGACATGTAGATTAAAATCTCCCACGATAATTGCTGTACCATTTCTACATGCACCCGTTATTTCTTGTTTATTGCCCGTCCCACCGTAATGTTACTATTTAGTGGCCTATAGACTACTCCAATCAGTGACTCTTTCGCCTTGCTATTCCTGATTTCCACTCAAATGGATTCAACCATATCCTCCATAGCAACAATTTCATCCCTCAATACTGCCTGGATGTCATCCTTAAATAACAGAGCTGCACCACCTCCCTTGCCATCCATTCTGTCCTTCCGAATAGTTTGATACCCTCGGATATTTAACTCCCAGTCGTGACCATCCTTTAACCATATTTCAGTAATCGCCACTAAATCATAGTCATTCATGATGATTTGCGACAGCAACTCATTTACCTTATTCCGAATACTTTGAGCATTCAGGTAAAGTACCCTTATGTTGGCTTTTATACCTCCGTTTTGAATCTGAACACCTCGATCAGTAACCTCTCCGAAGTTATTTTTCCTTTTAACTTTTCTCCTAATTTTCCTTATCGTTGAACCCATATCTTCATGTAACAACCTGCTGCCTCCCTTTCTATTTATGTTTTTACATCCCATTTTATTCCTTTTCGTATTCCTGGGCTTATTCACTGAGCTCTCCGTAGTCACTGTACCCTGTACTGTCGACCTTTTTGAGTTTTGACTATGACTTCTCTGCCTTACACTTTCCCCCTTACTGCATTTTGTTTCTGGCCCCGTTTTACTTCGCACCGATTTCCTGCATTGGTTCCCATCCCCCTACCACATTAGTTTAAACCCTCCCCAACAGAACTAGCAAACACCTCCCCTCCCCCCCGTAAGAAGCGACTGTAAGAGTCATGAACACAGCCCAGTCCATCACATGAACCCGCCTCGCATCCATTGGCTCTGTCGACACCTCCTGCTGCCTTGGGAAAGCGGGCAGCATAATCAAAGACCCCTCCCACCCGGTTTATTCACTCTTCCAACTTCTTACATCGGGCAGGAGATACAAAAGACTGAGAACACCGGTTTAAAAACAGCATCTTCCCCGCTGTTACCAGACTCCGAAATGACCCTCTTATGGATTGATCTGATCTCTTCACACCTTCTCCACTGAGTAGTACTGCACTCCTGTCTGCTTCACCCGATGCCTGTGTCTGTGGGCTGGATTATCCGATTTTGACACTAAATGCTGACGTCAGCGTGGAACAGTGGCGTTTTACAACAGGAAAAACGGCGCAACACCTGCACCGATTCAGCTACTGTAAATGGGCTAGCAGCATCACCATTGAACGCAATCAATTCCATGGAAAACGGATTCGCCGGGTCCATGATTGACGCACATGACGCTCACCCACCGTAGCCGCAGATCCTGTGTCTCCCCCCCCCCCCCCTGCCACACACACAGCGTCCCAGCCAAGAGGGTGGCTGGAAGGAAAGCAGCGCCACAGTTCAGGGGCGCTGAGCTAGACACCCTCCCAGACACCCTTCTGGACACCATGGAGGAGAGACGGATAGAACATAGAACATACAGTGCAGAAGGAGGCCATTCGGCTCATCGAGCCTGCACCGACCCACTTGTGTTATTCCTTGTGTCTGAATAAAGCTCGTAGTCTTACAGTTGAAGTAGATGCTTTATTTGTATGAGTTTGTTCTCTCTCCAGCACTTAGACTATGTGAATCCCTCCCCGCCGCCGGCTGCCGAATTCTCCGGCGGCGTTCTTTTGACAGGGGCGGGAATCGCACCGCGTTGGTCGGGGGGCCATTGGCAACGCACACACCCCCCCCCCGCCAATTCTCCGCTCCGCAATGGGGTGAGCGGTCGCCTGTTTTCGGCCAGTCCCACCGACGTAAATTACACAAGGTCCTTGCGCGGGGGAATCTGGCCCCGGGGGGGGCCCCCACGGTGGCCTGGCCCGCGATCGGGGCCCAACGATCTGTGGGCGGGCCTGTGCCGTGGAGGCACTCTTTCCCTCCGCGCCGGTCACTGTAAAGCTCCCCCATGGCCGGCGCGGAGAAGAAACCCCCTGCGCATGTGCTGGGATCACGCCAGCGGTTCTGCGCATGCGCCAGAACACGCTGGCGTGCCCACGCATTTGCCAACTCGCGCCGGCCGGCGGAGGCCCTTCGGCGCCGGTTGGCGTGTTGCCAGACACTCCAGCGCCTGCCTAGCCCCCAAAGGTGCGGAGGATTCCGCAACTTCCGCGCTGCCCAACGCCGGAGTGGTTCACGCCACTCCTTCGTTCCGGTACGGCCCGCCCCGCCGGTTAGCGGAGAATCCCGCCCCTATCTGTCTGTACTCATACATCTCCCGTGCTCCCTCTAGTGATTGCTTAGTTGTATTGCATTTACATTGACCCCTTGTATATATACACTGATATGCAGATCACTACACCACTTAAGTCCTCACTTCCACCCTATCCCCGTAACCCGAAACCCCTCCGAACCTTTTTGGTCACTCAGGGCAATTTATCATGGCCAATCCACCTAACCTGCACATCTTTGGACTATGGGAGGAAACCGGAGCACCCGGAGGAAACCCTCGTAGACACTGGGAGTACGTGCAGACTCCGGACAGACAGTGACCCAGCGGGAAATCGAACCTGGGACCCTGGCGCTGTGAAGCCACAGTGCTATCCACTTGTGCTACGATGCCGCCTGTATCCCGGCCCGGGAGGAAGGCCGTCAGGCACCTCCGTTTGCCGTGCCAGGGCGCAGGTGGCAGAGGCGGTCAATGCCTTGGGCAACGTCGCCCAGACTGGACAGCAGTGTCGGAAAAAACTCCTCAAGGCAGCCAGGGTAAGTTGGCACAGGCCCGTCCCACACACCCGTAACCTAGCCACCATGGCCGAGTGCCCAGGCCACCGACGCCATCTTCTACCAAACCCCTGGACTGCATGCATCGGAATGTCTAACAGTGTCGTTGTTTGTGTTTACCCCCTCCTCACCCCAGGAAAAGGTCGCACACAACTGCCGGGAGCGGGAGAACAGCGGAGAGGGACCAGCAGAACTGTGGCCCCCACCATGCGCGAGGAGAGAGCACTGGACGTGGTCACCGGCCTGGAGGAAAGGGAGGTCACCGAGGTGGAGGTTGGCGGTGGGTGAGCAAATGAGACCCTGCTTAGTTGCGGATCCCCATGACACATGTGTGGACACCTCCCAGGGCCCAGGTTGGTGGTCAGTGGGTGCGCAGCAAGATGACCGCCGTCATTGCTTGGGCACCGCCCCAGACCCAGGGGGTGTGGGGGGGTGGGGGGCACCCCGGCTGCCCGGCCTGTGTCCCCTGTAGCCATCTGGGATGGCCACGTCCCGATTACAAAATGGACACTTGCAAAGAATGCAGGGAAAAGTGGACAATACTGAAAAGTAAGCAGCTGCAAGGTCTGTCTGTTGATTAGAGCCTTGGTTCTCAGACAGGACCGGTACTGCTAAGCCATCTACATACTAATGAGCCATCTCCGGGGACAAAAGGGAAACATTTAGATACACAGTGTTAAGGTAGACACCGCAGTGCCAGAAGAGACTCAAACAAAGCAAACCAACGACCACCTAGGACACGCCCAGCACCCAGGGAAGCCACCCCTCTATTGGAGGAAGATCGATAAGAATGATTGCGAACGGCCTAATTAATTGAGGCCAAGTTCAAGGCACGCCCAAAAGCGCGCAAAGCACTTTCGGGTATAAAAAGTATTCCCCAAGAGAGAATCTTTCTTCTTTGGCCTTGGCTCTCAGCGAAGAGAGACCAGCCTAGCAGCTACGCCAGACCAAGTAAGTTCCAAGTCAACGCACGCTACGAGATAGACTCTCCGAGTTGCTATCCTGAGCTCAACCAGCGGCCTCAGAACCGAGCAACGGCCATTGTTCCTCTGACTGACTGGGCACCCGAAGCTAAGTATAGGCTTTAGTAAAAGTGATAGTTTAGGTTGTAGAGTTTTATGCATGAGTAGATTTGACTGTGTGTAAATAAATGTGCATTTCTTTTGAACTTACTAACTGGTGTATCGAGTCTTTGATCAGTATTCGGTTCTGAACCTTGTGGTGGTGTCAAAGGATACCTGGCGACTCTTGAGCAAACGTAATTAAACAGAGCCAAATTAAGAGACAACACCAAAGAGAACAACAATTACTGCCGACATCTGACGGGACTCGACTTAGAAGTGGCCTAACCACTCCGAGAGAACCCAAAATTTGAATTGAGAATCCAATTGGAAACAGAAAAACCACAAGCGTAAGAACAGTGCTGATCAAGCCTCCGAGATTCGGAAGTGTGTTAATGCATGCGTACTAACAGGGATCTAAGGTAAACCTGAGAGATTTTGTTGCGTAAAACTGTCGGGAGTTTTGTCGGCCAGAAATTAGCGTAAGCCGTACCCGTTTTTACATCACCACTTTATCACTCCCTATTCCAAATTCAGTAGAGAACCTAGATAGAGAAGATGGCAATGAAGGCAATGGAACGCCTTATGAACCCCCAGGAATTCGAGGTCGCAGCGACCAGTAGAGTAGGACCGTTTAGGAAGGTGAGATCAGGAAATATCTCAAAGGGAAAGGATGGCCCCTTTGGAGTGAAAACTGCACTAATGAGGAAACAGGTCCCGGGAGTATAGGACATACTTGGTGGGAGAACCTGTCAGAGATACACAAGAAGAGCTTAGGTAAAGCTCGCAAGCCGATGGCAATCGTGTCCTGTTTGGCACAATTGTGAGGCACAGAGGAGGTCGTTAGGACGCACCATAGAGAGATAGAGGAGATAGACAGAAGTAGTGAGGTAGATGTGAGCGAAGTAGAGAAGGAGAATAGAGGTTTAAAAGAGCAGTTAGCAGCAAGGAACAGAGAGGTGGATGATGCCAAGAAGGCACATCAGTATTGTCTCGCGCATTTGAACAGTTTTCAGACGCAATATGATAAGGCCTACCAGGACACGCAACGTGCGGTCTTGGTAAGACAAGAGACAGAACAGCAAGTTGAGAAATTGCAGAAACAGTGCAATGATTTGAAAGCAGCCCTATGAGCACTCCATACTTCCATGACGGAACAAAGGCAGAGCTCCGTCGACCACGCAAAGTGCCGGAAGCAAATTGCAGGATTCCAGTCTCTGCTTTCCGTTCAAAATGGATTTCAAAGCACATTTGGACCACAATTAGATCAGGAAAATGGTCTTGACTGGCAGGAATTGAATGAGACTGCCATAGATACGTACATGGGACATGTACGCAGGAAAAACTGCAAGTAACGGAAAGTGCCCCAACCCACAACCGAACAGGCAGAACACACCCCCATGAACCCTGTAACCAAACACCGCAGGGCCGCAGGAGAAGGAGAAGCAGATTTCCTTTGTACAACCCCGTTAACCGTGACTCAATTACGGGACGCGTGTGGAAAAATTACACCGTTCCTTCCCACATCAGACCCCCACCAACTTTTCGCGAAAGTCAAACAGCAGGCTACCATGTACGGCCTGGACGAAAAGGAACAAGTGAAGCTCACAATTTTAAGCCTCGACCCTTCAGTCGTGGCAGCCCTGCCCGACCCACAGAATGTAGGAGGAGGCACACTCCAAAAGATGCATATAGCGATCCTTGATGCGATCGGCTTTAACAGAGGAGACCCCGTAGAAGGCCTAAATAAGTGTAGGCAAAAGAAGACAGAGCACCCCACAGCGTTTGCTGGATGCTTGTGGATACACTTCACAGCAGTTTTTGGAGAGTTAGCCCGCGCCCATTTGTCCCCAGATAATATGGCCAAATGGACCCGAATTCTAGTCTCCCACGCCACAGACGCAGGACGAAAAGCTTGCACAAATTATGACCCCTCAGATGAGGCCCACAATGAAAAATGGGTTTTGAAGAGATTGTCACGTACTTGGGAGCAATCACTTGCAGGCAAAACCGCATTTATAACACCCGATGAAGAGCAGGTAGAGATGAACCCAGTTAAAGCGCACCAGAACCCCGCATGGGTAAATGAGAACAGGAACAGCCCACCCCAGCCCAAAGCTCAGGAATGTTACAACTGTGGCCAGTTAGGACATTTTGCACGAGAGTGCAACGTGCCCCAAAAGCAGCAGAGAAGCCAACAGACAGGCACCCTAAACAGGAATAGGGCAAAGCTGATCCATGTCGTTAGCGCCCGTTCAGAGAATGCAGACATGAACGGCACCGACTGACGGTGTTCGGGCTCCCCAACTTGGGTCTGCGACACCCTTTGGGACAAGTCCGGTAGACCAGTAGTGGCAGGCAAAGTTCGGGGACACCCCGTAGAATTTCTTTGGGACACAGGAGGGTCCCGCACCACACTCAATTCCTCCACGATGCTTCAGCGAGACACGTGGCCCACAACAGACACAATCACACTCAACGGTTTTACAGGCCATTTACAACAGGGACACATCACAGCCCCTGTAGCAATACAAATAGGGAACATCACAACTAAGCACCCCGTAGTTTTGGTTGATT
Source organism: Scyliorhinus torazame (assembly GCF_047496885.1). NCBI lineage: Eukaryota > Metazoa > Chordata > Chondrichthyes > Carcharhiniformes > Scyliorhinidae > Scyliorhinus > Scyliorhinus torazame. Next base: position 95,124,730 of record NC_092716.1, read on the forward strand.
TGCCCCAGACAGCAGAACATATCCTTGGGATCGATTTTATGAGCCCCCATAACCTTTCATTTGACCCAGTTAACAAGTGTGTTTGGAAATGGCAAAGGCAGCATGAGCCCCCGCCACGCTCACAGTAGGAGAGTATGTAAACAGGATTAGCTCAGTAGGAGACTTCTGGCTCGACCCTCGAGCCATTAGTGCAGACAAACAGGTTAGGGCAGTCCTGCAGGAACATAAAGCAGCATTTGCACAGCACAAGCACGACTGTGGCAAATTGGCTGGCTTTGTGAACATTACAGGTCCCGACCCCAAACCCCAGAAGCAGTACGGATTTCCCCAGGAAGCAGAGGGAGAAATCTCCAAAGTAATAGAGAGTTTGTTGGATCAAAGCGTGCTCAGATCAGTAGCCTCCACAAACAACGCACCAATTTGGCCCGTCAGGAAACCGGATAGATCATGGCGACTGACCATTGATTACCGGGAACTGAACAAAGTAACCCCAGCAGCAGCCCACGCCATAGCCACGAGGCCCAAGACCATGCTCAAACAGGGACTCCAGTCAAAAGAAAATTTGGGTTTGGACATTAGCAACGGCTTTGGTCCATTCCATTGGGTAAAGCGTGCCAGTACAAATTCGCCTTTACATTCCAGGGACAACAATATACGTGGACATGCCTTCCACAAGGCTTCCACAACTCCCCCTCCATTTTCCACTGACAGCTGGCAAATGGATTAGCAAAATTTTCCCGCCCCGATTGTCTGGTCCAGTACGTAGATGACTTGTTACTACAGACAGACACAAAGGGAGAGCACATTTTGCTTCTCGCCGAACTCCTCGCACTCCTAAAAGAAATTGGTTGTAAAGTCAACCTCAAGAAAACCCAGATTTTGAAAGAGAAAGTGATTTACTTGGGAACAGTGATCACACACGGTAAACGCGAGATCGAGCAAAAGAGAATTGACTCGATCGACAAATTGCCCCTTCCCCACAATGTCTCAGCTCTCCGGTCATTTTTAGGACTGGTTGGCTACTGCCGAAACCATATTGAAGGTTTCGCCACTAAAGCAGCGCCCCTTTCCGAACTTCTCAAGAAGCAGACACCTTGGGAATGGCTTACACAGCATACGATGCTTTAAAAAGAGCACTCAGCACAGCCCATGCATTACAGGTCCCAGATCCACTTTCCCCATACGCAATCGAAGTTGCAAGCACCAACCAAACGCTTTCGGCCGTACTCCTCCAGGAACGCCATGACCAATTACGCCCCGTAGCATACGCCTCACGCGTGTTAGACCACGTAGAGCAAGGATTTTCTGCCTGCGAGAGGCACCTGCTCGCAGTTTTTTGGGCAGTAAAATACTTCGCCTACATTACAGGACTCAACCCCATCACCATCCTCACAGAACACACCCCGACACAGCTATTGTTAGACGGCCGATTTAAGGATGGCACAGTCAGCCAAATCCGCGCAGCCCGTTGGACCCTTCTTTTACAGGGACGGGACATTACAGTAAAACGAACCAAGACACACACCCTCCTTGCCGACAATTTGCAGTATGCAGGCACCCCTCATGAATGTGAGATCATCACCACAAAACAGAACACAGGCCCATTTATTCCTAAAACACCTCCCAGGAAAACAGGTCAGACACCCCAGAGACCCCAACCCACAGACACGTGCGCACCTCTGAAGATTTATGTGGATGGCTCCTCCACAGTGTTAAGTGGAAAGAGAATTACCGGTTGCGGTATTTACGTAGAGGACACGCAGCGACGCGCCCTAGATGAGATTGCACTAAAGTTGCCAGGACACTTCGGCTCGCAGGCAGCAGAGCTGGCAGCAATCGTTTACATTGTAGACCACCCAGACTCATTCCCGACCCCAGCAGACATCTATTCAGACAGCTTGTATGTATGCAACAGTTTGACGGAATTCCTACCCCTGTGGGAAATGAGAGGATTTGTTTCCGCGGATGGTAAACCCTCAGCACCATTACTCCGCCATATCTTAGAGACAGTGAAGGATAGAAAATATGGAATAATTACGGTTCGCAGTCATCACCGTTCTTCCGCCCCGGTAACGTTAAAGCAGATGCCCTAGCGAAGGCAGGCTCCAGGCATGGTTATTTTTGGAACCTCCCCGAAAGCACCCCAGTGCACGCAGTTCAGATCTCACAGACCAACATTCAGGATTTAGCGAAGGCCCAGAAAGAGGACGAGAAACTAAGGGAAGTTTTAAAGGGAACCTTCCCAGTCCCATACGACAAGTTTAAAAACGCAATCACCACACACGACGGTGTGATTTTAAAGGATGGCATTGATATCGTTCCCAGCCAGGACAGGAACCAGATCATTTGTCAGTTCCATGACAATCATGGACACCAAGGAATTGAACCCACTCTAGCCCACCTCAGACCACTCTGCTGGTGGCCTGATTTAAAAACCGATGTAACGCACTACATAGAGAATTGCTTAATCTGTGCCCAGAGCAATCCGGACAGATATGCTAAAAAGGCTCAACTTAGTCTTACCCGCCCTGTTAATGGACCATGGACAAATCTCCAGATAGATTATATAGGACCGCTACCCCCTTGCAGAAATGGTTATAAGTATGTGTTGGTGGTCATAGACACCTTCACAAAATAGGTGGAAGCATTTCCATCGCAAACTAATACGGCCAAGACAACGGCTAAAATATTAACACATCACATCTTTACAAGGTGGGGACTCCCCCGCAGTATAGAGTCCGATCAAGGCTCCCATTTCACAGGACGTGTAATGAAAAACGTCCTCATGATTTTCGGCATTCGACAAAAGTTTCATATCGCATACAACCCCCAGTCGAGTGGTATTGTAGAGAGGATGAACAGGACATTAAAAGCCACCCTCAGGAAAATGGTTCAGCAGAATAACAGCACCTGGGATTCAGTTCTCCCATTTGCTTTAATATTTATAAGAAACATGGTATCCACGTCCACAGGATACACCCCCCACACTCTCATGACCGGACGCCCCATGAAGGCACTGAATATTTATTAGGACTGGATTTGGCCAGCCCCGCAGTCACAGCCCGCACGCAGGAAAATACTGTACAACAATTGTTAGCGAACATAACGGCAGCCCAACTCGCAGCAGCTATGAGACTTGGGACCAGGAAGAAACAGAGCAAGGCTTGTTTCGACAAAACAGTACACGCCACTGAGTTTGCAGCAGGGCAACAAGTCATGCTTTCTCTTTCCCCAAAATTTTCCGGACCGTACTCCATTTCGGACAAAGTCAGCCCCTCCGTATACAAGATTACATAGCCCAATGGTAAGTCTGCGTGGTTTCATATAAACCAGCTCAAGGCTTATTGCTCGCAGAATAACCACACACACCACATCCTGCTCGCAGCAGCAGACGAGCATGCCCCGCTAACAGATGGCATATTCCTACCCTCACCCAACCAGTCCAGCCCGCCCTCAGGCACAACTTCAACTCCACCCGCAGACACTCGACTCCGCCTCTTCCTTCCTTCAACCAGCAGTGACAGTGATGACGATAGCCGCAGCACACCACGTTATGACTATACCCCTGTACCAGGCTCCACTCCCAGCGAATCTGAGCATGATTCCACTGACCCCTTTGAGATTACATATATTAAAGCCCCTGACCCAGACCCACCGCCCGACGATTACAGATTGAAAACTAGTAGCTTCAACCTCGACACACGATTTTGCCACCGAGACAATTTATTCAGGCTCATCTGGAATGATGAGATGGACCCCAGCTCGCCCCAAGCACGGTTACTACAGTCAAGAGTTTGGCAGCCGGGATTAGATGATGACATAGAGTCTGACTCCCACCAAACTAATCCCTTTGCGACCCTGTTCGCTGTTGAGCAATGAGGCGCCCAGATGATGGAGAAAAAAGGAGCCGATGGAGAGATACGGTGTCCTTTCTGATGGAACCTGCACCATGTTTGTTGTATGTTTGTTCGTTAGTGTTAACGTTAAGTGTTGTTCGTAAACTCAAAAGTTTTCACGGCCCCACGTCACCACTCCTTTGACGCCCAATGCCTGTTAATGGAACAAGTTTGTCCCCAGACAATAGTTCAGAGGAACTAGTTTGTCAACAGAAACCAGTTTAAAGGTACAAGTTTGTTGCCAGACAACCGTTCAGAGGAACTAGTTTGTCGACAGACACGACTCATAGCTACGCTCCTGATTCGAGAGGAAGCCAACACGGTGACCACGTTCTTACCTGTTCTTGCCGGTTACTGAAGCAGTGGAGAAACGGCATTGGTCCCCGCCCAGCCTGAGGACCCCCCTCTGGTCAGCTACGCTCGGGTAGAGCACATATGGCATTGATCACCGTCCTACCCAGGGGTTCCACCCATTTCTTACTCGCCGCATTTTCGTTCTGTTCAAAATATTTTTGGTTGGTTTTGGCAACCCTTAGGTTGCTTGCGTATGCTATTTAAATCCACAAACACTGGGATGGTAAATCACACAGGCTGCGAGACGGCTCGCAGTATGTCAGTAATTTTCTCGGATGTCTTGTCCCAAATATTTGGTTTAAAAAAAGAAAAAGAAAATGAGGGAATCACAGATGGTGACCAATTATAAAGGGAAATTGGCAACAAAGGACAGACAGACAGACATACGAAATCTTAAGCAAGATAATAACAGAAATTATGCTTGTGTCCACAGAACTCCGGAACCTCAGGAACCCCAGAGGAAGACAAATAAGAGAACCGACAAAGATGAAGACAGCCTTCGTGTTTACATGGATCTTAGCGGGATCCCTTCAGTTGCACGCGGACGCTACCCCCCTGACCTCTACCACGCAAACCGTAAATGATTCTCACCCCTGCGATACACGGAACCCTGAGATAACTAGCCCAGCGACAGCTAGCAATACCCCGACCTGGTGTGATACGTTTATCACCTGGTACTCACTCTCATATGTGGTCGAAGCACTCTTAGTGCTGGCGATACTTTGCAGTGTCGCGCAAACATTTAGAGTTAGGAAATGGCGAAAGAGAGCATATCGCTCTCGCACCCTGGTATACAGGTTAAGGTCCCCCATTTTCGGATTTCACCAGACCCCCGAACCCATTGAGACGGATTAAAGTGCATCCATTTCTCCTTATGTATTCTGTGAAATAAAGAGATGTAAACCTCTGTGTCTGACTGCCAGGCCAGAGAAATTTGTGTGCTGCTATTTTGTACAGTTTAAGATGTTGTAGATTTTTGGATTGTTTGAATGAGGATAGTTTATTGAGAATAGTTAGAGGTTCCAGTTTTTTATTTTTCTGTAATGCATGCAGTAATGTCATAGCGCCCCATAGAGTTTTTTTAATAATGTATGTATTTAAAATGATTTCGGTAAAATTGTGTTGCATAGGATAGGACAGAGTAGAGCCTGATTATGGGTGCCCCGTTTGGTCAGAGGATGAAGACGACGCAGAAGTGTGATCCTTCACGCTTCGCGTGGAGGATCACAAGGAGGGTGTGTAGCCATCTGGGATGGCCACGTCCTGATTACAAAATGGACACTTGGAAAGAATGCAGGGAAAAGTGGACAATACTGAAAAGCAAGCAGGTGCAATGTCTGTCTGTTGATTAGAGCCCTGGCTCTCAGACAGGACAGAAACTTCTAAGCCATCTACATACTAATGGGCCATCTCCGGGGACAAAAGGGAAACATTTAGATGAACAATGTTAAGGCAGACACCCCGGCACCAGGGGAGACTCAAACAAAGCAAACCAACGAGCACCTACGACACGCACCTCTATTGGAGGAAGATTGATAAGAATGATTGCGAAAGGCCCAATTAATTGAGGCCAAGTTCAAGGCACACCCAAAAGCGCACAAAGCCCTTTCGGGTATAAAAAGTATTCCCCAAGAGAGAATCTTTCTTCTTTGGTCTTGGCTCTCAGCGAAGAGATATCAGCCAAGCAGCTACGCTGGACCAAGTAAGTTCCAAGTCAATGCCGCTACGCGATAGACGCTCCTAGTTGCTATCCTGTAAACAGCTCCATCCAGCAGCCTCAGAACCGAGCAACGGCCATTGTTCCTCTGACTGAGTGGACACCCGAAGCTAAGTATAGGCTTTAGTAATGGTGATAGTTTAGGTTGTAGAGTTTTATGCATGAGTAGATTTGACTGTGTGTAAATAAATGAGCATTGCTTTTGAACTTACAAACTGGTGTATCGAGTCTTTGATCAGTATTCGGTTCTGAACCTTGTGGCGGTGTCGAAAGATAGCTGCCGACTCTTGAGCAAACGTAATTAAACAGAGCCAAATTAAGAGACAACACCAAAGCACCCTTCCCTCCCCTGTCCCTGGCAGGGGCCCCCCACACCAGGCAGCATTGCTGGTGTCCGGCAGCCTGTAGTCACTCCATGCCATTTCCTACCTCCTCTATCTCGCTCCTCAGCCAGGATGCCAGGTTCATGATTTTTAAAACCGCAAGTGAACCGTGCCGTCGGGAACTCGGCCCATCGGAGGCAGAGAATCGCGGAGGCCCCGGAGAGTAGGGTGTCAGGCCCGCTAATGATATGCCTACTGTACGTTTACCCCGCGCAGTGAGAAATACATTTATGCCATTTTTGGTTCCGATTTGGCGCCAAATCAGCGCCTACCTCGATTTTAGCGTCGGAAGCTATTCTGTGCCCAATCGCGTTTCGCGATTTTGACATCGACAAACGGAAGATCCCACCCATGTATTTACATTGTGTATTTGTGTATGCCCTCCCTATGTTTTTACACGTATGGCACGATCTGTCTGGACTATACGCTGAACAATGCATTTCACTGTACCTCGGTACACGTGACAATAAACAAATCCAATCCCTGACTTTGAATTCTCTTTTAACCTGTTACATCTTTTCACTTTTTCTGGTTCTGATGAAAAGTCATTGAGCTTACCTCTGGCTGGGATTTAATGGAGGAGACGAGGTTTCCGTTGGTGGATCAGGAAGTCGACGGGATTCTCGACCTGATTGGAAGGGCTGGCTGACTGCAATTGTGTGGCGGACACTGTGGTGAACACGTATTGTTACTATCATCCACCACTGTATATATGTTCTTATTCACGCTTACTGTTGTTGTTGTTGTTGTATTGATGCCCCTATTGGCTCCGCCCCCTTGGGGGTGGTATATACACCGGCAGCTCAGTAGTCAGCTCAGTGCGGAGCAGAGGCAGGCAGGCTCACTTCTTAGATTATTAAAACCACTGTTCTCCTCGACGACTCGACTCGTGTGAATTGATGGTCCCATCAATTTAATAACCTAAAGATATCACAATGGATGCCACTCTTAAGCCTGACCGAGTGGAACTCGACCCGCAGGCAGCTGAAGCCACAGAAATCTTTGTGCATTGGCTCAGTGGTTTTGAGGCCTACCTCGACTCCTCGCCTGACGGTGCCACCCCAGTACGCAAGCTGCGTCTTCTCAACGCCCGGGTGAGCCACAGAATCTCCTTATTGATCAGAAACGCGACCACGTACAAAGAAGTGGTTGTGATGCTGAAAGGACAGTACGTGAGACCGGTGAATGAAGTGTTTGCGCGACATCTCCTCACCACGCGGCGCCAACACCCTGGTGAATCACTGGCGGAATTCCTGCGTGACCTGAGGGTACTCTCCCGAAATTGTAACTGCCAGGCAGTTATGGCCCTGCAACACTCGGAACCCATGATCTGGGACACCTATGTGGCCGGAGTCAGGTCCAGCTATATCCGGCAGCGCCTACTCGAAAAGGGGGCTCTCGACCTCGAAGACACGGTAAAACTATCTACCTCGTTAGAAGTAGCTTTCCAGAGTTTGAATGCTTTGCCGTCTGATCAAGCGGCTTCCTCGTGGACGGCAGAGGCGCGGCCATCACCCGACCCGAGCGTGTCCCACGCCTGTGCCGCGCAGCTGCCCCCCAACTCCGGGGGGCCATTTTGCTATTTCTGCGGGCAGAGCCAACACCCCAGGCAGCGTTGCCCGGCCCAGAGCGTGTCTGTAACGACTGCGGCAAGAAAGGACATTTTGCCAAAGTCTGCCTGGCCCGACCTAAAGTTCCCAAACCAAAAGCCTGCCAGGCCCGACCTGAAACTCACAGACCCCGCAGCATGACAGCGTGCCTGCCAGTACCACCCCGTTCTGATGAGTCATCCGTCTCGTGCAGTCCGTGGGGGCCGTCATCTTTAACGCGGCCCGGAACGTGCGACCTGTGGGGGCTGCCATCTTGGCCGCCATCGTCAACGCCTCCCGTCATGTGTGACTCATGGAGGCCACCATTGTGGGACCACCCCGCTACTACCGACCACACCAGCCACCTGCAGCTCGGCGCTGTTACTCTCGACCAGTCCCGACCCAAACACCTTAAGAACTCTCTGATGGCCGTCCGGGTCAATGGACATGAGGTGTCTTGCCTCTTCGACTCTGGAAGCACGGAGAGCTTTATCCATCTGGATACGGTGAGGCGCTACTCCCTACGGATTCTCCCCACGTCCCAAACGATCTCCCCTGCTTCCGGGTCACATTCCGTGCAGATCCGGGGGTACTGTGTCGCAAACCTCGCGATACAGGGCGCTGAGTACGCAAACTTTAAACTTTACGTCCTCCCCCACCTCTGCGCTCCCCTCTTGTTAGGACTGGATTTCCAGTGTAACCTCCGAAGCCTGACCCTGAAGTTCGGTGGACCCCTAACCCCCCCTCACTGTCTGTAGCCTCACGACACTTAAGGTCGCACCTCCCTCGCTCTTCGCGAACCTCACCCCTAACTGTAAACCCGTCGCCACCAGGAGCAGACGGTACAGTGCTCAGGACAGGACCTTTATCAGGTCAGAGGTCCAGCGACTCTTGAGGGAAGGGATCATCGAGGCCAGTAACAGCCTCGTCAAGTGGTGGTCATCAGGACCGGGGAGAAGAACCGGATGGTAGTCGACTACAGTCAGACGATCAACCTGTACACGCAACTCGATGCATATCCTCTCCCCCGCATATCTGACATGGTTAACCAGATTGCGCGCTACCGAGTCTTCCTCACGGTAGACTTGAAGTCCGCGTATAACCAGCTCCCCATCCGCCCGAGGACCGCCACTACACTGCCTTTGAGGCAGATGGCCGCCTCTTCCACTTCCTCAGGGTCCCCTTCGGCGTCATCAATGGGGTCTCAGTCTTCCAATGCACGATGAACCAAATAGTTGACCAGTACGGGCTGCGGGCCACGTTCCCGTATTTGGATAATGGCACCATCTGCGGCCATGAACAGCAGGACCACGACGTCAACCTTAAGAAATTCCTCCACACCACCCAACTCCTTAATTTGACCTATAACAAGGAGAAATGTGTTTTCCGCACAACCCGACTGGCCATCCTTGGCTATGTCGTGGAAAACGGAGCCCCGTCCTGCAACTCCCCCTCTCCCACTGCCCCAAGGCCCTGAAAAGATGCCTGGGGTTCTTCTCCTATTATGCTCAGTGGGTCCCCAACTATGCAGACAAAGCCCGCCCACTTATCAAATCCACCACTTTCCTCTTGACGGCTGAGGCCCGCCTGGCCTTCAACTGCATCAAGGCAGACATTACCGAGGCCGCGATGCACGCTGTGGATGATTCCATTCCATTCCAGGTGGAGAACGATGCGTCGGATGTCGCCCTGGCCGCTACCCTTCACCAGGCGGGCAGGCCAGTGGCCTTCTTTCCCCTTCCCTCCATGCCTCCGAGATTCGACACTCCTCCGTCGAAAAGGAAGCTCAAGCCATTATGGAAGCTGTATGACATTGGAGGCATTACCTGGCCGGTAGGAGGTTCACCCTCATCACTGACCAACGGTCGGTTGCCTTCATGTTCAACAACACATAGCGGGGCAAGATCAAGAATGATAAGATCTTGAGATGGAGGATAAAACTCTCCACCTATAATTACGATATCGTGTATCGTCCTGGGAAGCTCAGCAAGCCCTCTGATGCCCCGTCCCGCGGTACATGCGCCAGCGCGCAAGAAGACCGACTTCGGGCCATCCACAATGACCTCTGTCACCCAGGGGTCACCCGGCTTCTCCACTTCATCGAGGCCCACAATCTGCTCTACTCCACCGAGGAGGTCAGGTCCATGACCAAGCACTGCCAAGTTTGTGCAGAGTGCAAGCCACACTTCTATCAGCCAGACAAGGCCCACCTGGTGAAGGCCTCCCGCCCCTTTGAATGCCTCAACGTCGATTTCAAAGGGCCCCTCCCCTCCACTGACCGCAACGTGTACTTCCTCAACATCGTTGACGAGTACTCCCGTTTCCCCTTTGCCATCCCATGCCCTGACATGACCTCTGCCACAGTCATCCAGGCCCTGCACAGCATCTTCACGTTGTTCGGTTTCCCCACCTACATCCACAGTGATCAGGGCTCCTCCTTTATGAGCGATGAGCTGCGTCAGTACTTGCTTAGTAAGGGCATCGCCTCAAGCAGGACTACCAGCTACAACCCCCGGGGAAACGGGCAGGTGGAGAGGGAGAACGTGACGGTCTGGAAGGCCGTCCTCCTTGCCCTACGGTCTAGACGTCTTCCAGTCTCCCGCTGGCAGGAGGTCCTTCCCGACGCGTTCCACTCTATCTGGTTGCTTCTCTGCATAGCCACTAACGAGACCCCTCACGAACGTTTGTTTGTCTTCCCCAGGAAGTCCATCTCCGGGGTCTCGCTTCCGTCCTGGCTAACAACACCAGGGCCTGTCCTCCTCCGGAAGCATATGAGGAGCCATAGGTCCGATCCCCTGGTTGAGAGGGTTCAGCTCCTACATGCTAACCCTCAGTATGCCTACATGGCACACCGCGATGGACAGCAGGACACAGTCTCCCTCCGGGATCTGGCACCCGCCGGTTCCCCAGCGACCATCATCACCGCGGCCCCTCCTACACCGCCTATCACCACCACCCAAATCACTCGGGACTGGGTACCGGCTGCCCTCCCTGGGACCGTGTCCACCGCTCCCGCCCCAACACCGCCCCCCCCATCAACACACCACGATGAAGCTGCAGACGACACGCTCCCGGAGTCGACGATCTCAACACCCGTGCCACACCGCAGCGGGAGCTGAGGCGATCACGGAGGAGGATTAAGGCTCCAGTCAAACTCAATATGTGAGTCCACTTCACCCCTGCTGGACTTCCTTGTTAATAGGGGGTGAATGTGGTGAACACGTATTGCTACTATCATCCACCAGTGTACATATGTTCCTATTCACAATTACTGTTGTTGTTGTTCTTATATTGATACCCCTGTTGGCTCTGCCTGTGGCTCCGCCCCCTTTGGGGTGGTATATAAACCGGCGGCTCTGTAGCCAGCTCAGTGCAGAGCAGAGGCAGGCAGGCTCACTTCTTAGGTTTTTAAAACCACTGTTCTCCTCGACGACTCGACTCGTGTGAACAGTTGGTCACTTCAGACAGTCAATTAACGGCAGTGCCCCACAGGCCTGATGACAGGGTGGCAGTCAGCGTGGGAACGGTGACAGCAGCTGACAGCAACTGACAGCAGTACAGAAGCTGGCTCCATGTTTAAACAGCAGCCAGCAATCCCTTCAGAATGTCAATGTCCCTTCAGTGTTAGTCTGAAAACTGGAGAGTTCAGGAGTGGAGCAGCTCACAGAGCAGCCTCCACCCACCAACTGAGTGGGTTCTCGGTGAGGAAGTGAACACTCTGAAGCTCACAGATTCAACCTGCACCCATAGAGGGAGAGACAGACATTGCGGGCAGAAGCTCCAGACCCCAATCGTGAAGGGATGGCCCAGATCACAAAGAGAATCTCCCCAAGGTTCAGTGATATCTCCCAGGGTGACCTCTTCCAGCTGGCCTGGGAACACCAGGTGCATTGTGCCCGGAGGATGGGAGGAAGAGACGTTCCTGCATAACCAAGAAGGCTTGGATGGAGGCGGCAGTGGAGGCAGCCATGGGGCACAGCAACGTGACTGGGTCGAGTGCAGGATGAGGATGAATGATCTGCTCCCTGCCACAAGGGCGAGACTGAGTGATTAACATGTGAACTGTGTGATTGCCGTGTGAACTGTGGATAAAAGCAGGGTGGGAACAGAAGATCACACATGTTGAAGGGATCGGACAGGCGATTACGCTTACACTGTGGCCCCTCACCTTAGGAATAATGGCTGCATGTGGCTCACAAGCATCTGCATCTCACTCTGCATATCATTGATCTCCTGTGAGAGCGTGAACTTGAGGAATATAAAGACACAGTAGCTCATCATGGGAACAGGGAAGTTCAGCATTAAGGGATTCTTCTCATCGGCTCTGGAGTGCAACCCCCTCTCCCCTTCTGGAGAGAGGGCCCACAACAACTGAGAAAGGGTGAACACAGGGGAAGCCCATAAATTCGATATCTGAACACTACCCCCACAACCCTCCTGAGATGGAGGCACCCAACTTTGCTGGAGAACAGGGCAGATAGTTTATCTCCATTGTATTATGGGCAAGGGTATAGAGAACACCAAAGTATATCATGGAGTCCAGCTGACCCACAACTTTTAATAGACTTTGGTTATGAGGAGCACAAGGGCCCACTTTACAGGTGTGATGCAACAGAGACCTTAAGTATATTTAAACAAAACAATGTTTATTCTATGAATCCAGTTAACATTTTATAAACACCCAGTAAACATCTTATAAACTACCAATACTGATCCCCCTTCCCCCAAACATACTGTATTCTATAGGTAACCCTAACTTTCATAACAACATCCATAAGCCAAACACCCTTTTTTTCCTACAAAAACAGTAGGTTTGCATTCCTTACAGAAACAGGTATTACTTTGAAATTATCAAGTGATCTGGAGACATTCTTTAGCATGCAGAGAGGGAGAGACCAAAATACACCTTCTTGGTTTGGATGCAGCCTCCCAACTGAAAACCGAAAGTAAAACTCAGAGCCAAAAACAGCTTCCAGCTCAAAACGAAAGTAAAAAGCAGAGCCCAGCTCCACCCACACAATGACATCACTGCAGCCACTTGAGAAGACAAACATTTCTTAAAGTGACATTCCCATGACAATAAGTTGATGGTTGGTGACCATCTTGGAGAGGCAGAACTTGGAGACCACTCAGTGGATGTCTGGAGTGAGTGCAGACCATCGCTGTCACCATGGCCTCACTCTATTAGTGGGCCAGTAAGGGTTTGACAAAACCTCCAGGTCCACCTCCACCGACAGGACACAGAGAGGTGCCATCCTGCAGAATACAGAGGAGTTGCAGCCTTTCACATGAGGGTTCCTCTTGAGGCACTCGGGAGATTGGACAGGAGCAGCCCCAGCATCTCTGCCAGGGACTCAACCTCCTCTAGTGGAACCGGGCACAGAGAAGGCTTCTGCACTGGTGCAGGAACCTCGCGGTGTCCAGGACCAATGGGGCTATTGAGGGCGGCTGTCACAGTTTCATGGGCACGAGGAATGAGATGAACAGTCTGTCCTGTCTCCACCACAGCTGCAGATTCTGAAGACACAGCTCATCGCAGCACAATGGAATGGTTCAAAAAGCACTTCAGGATGGCACGGGTGTTTTATTGATCCTTTATGAATCTGTTGTTTGAGGAATTAAAAGATGTCAATGCATTCTCTTGTGTGTTCTCTGTTTATTAATGGATTATTATTGACGGATTTAGGGACTTCGGAACTATGTACGAAAGACATTGCTCGTGATTTAATGGCCACGTTGCGCTTAAACGAGAGCGCGACGAGACCGTTGGATCACGGGAGAGGCTGAAAATGAGAACCGTGCCGGGCGGCGTTTGGTTTGCGATCTAACCGGCCCACTCCCGTTGACAATCAGGAGCCCCGCTATAGCATAGTAAGAATCCAATAATCACCACTTAAGGCCAATCCCCATACAATTAATGGGAGCGACCCCCTATCTACCAACCTCCAGTGATCTAACCATCTCCCTAGAAAGTGGTGACGTATGTGCTGATAGTATATCTTTTTAAAAGGTGAAGCTGGCGGAAGGGCTGCTATGGGACCAAAGGAGGTGAGTAGTCATCTTCACTCCCCGGGCAATGAGTCCGGGGACACTAGGGTTGCTGCCCCAGTGCTCGGGGCGGGGGTGGTGGGGGGGGGGGGGGGGGGGGTGCGGAGCCAGGGAAGTGCCCAACATAGTCTGGGCGGGGGGTGATGGAAGATTGGTGTGGAAGATGGATGTATCAGTGCCCGCGGGTCCAACATGCCAGCCCCTGGATCGTGTGGTTCGAGGCTGCGACCCATGTGTAGCCCCCCCTCCCCCCCCCCCCGCCCTCAGGACGCAGCCGACCATCAGGCCAGGGAGGGACCAAGAGGGGGAGGTTGCAATATTGAAACCCTGTCTCCTCCCACACCCTACAGATAGTACAATGTTTAGCCAGCTTCCAGCATTGTTGGCCGGTGTGGCGGGGGTTACTGCCCAGCATGAGGACCAGTGGGAGCTGGAGAACGGGCCTGACAGGGAGGTGGCGGAGCCTGCTGTAGAGCAGCGGGCCCAGGCGGCAGGGCTTCACGCCCGAGAGGCACAGGAGAAGCACCACGCCGTGCGGGAGCCACAGCAGGAGGATGACGAGGAGGAGGAGGAGGGTGTGCCGATGCGACAACGTGTGTACCGGCCCCGCCTGTCCTTCGAGGACCTCCCGGACAGGGCGTGCAGCAGGAGACTCCGGCTAAGTCGGGAGACCGTCGCCCACATCTGCCACCTGATGGCACACCTGGCACCACGCGGGACCGGGGATGGACATGCCCTCCCGGTGGCCATCAAGGTGATGGTCGCCCTCAACTTCTTTGCGATGGGGCCGTTCCATTCACCGAGTGGGGACCTGTCCAGCATCTCCCAGCCATCGGTGCACAGGTGCATCTGGGCGGTCACCGACGCCCTGTACGACATCGCGGACCGGTACATACAGTTCCCTGTGGACCATGCCCACCAGGATGCCCGCGCAACGGGTTTCGCCGCTGTTTCCCGGATACCCATGGTGCAGGGGGCAATCAATGGAGTGCACATCGCCATGCGGCCCACGTCGGAGGAAAGGGTCATGTGCCTGAACTGGAAGGGTACATATTCAATGAACGTGCAGGTGGTCTGTGACCACAGGATGACGATCCTTCACATCTGCGGCAGGTACCCTGACAGTGTGCATGACTCCTTTATACTATCTGAATCGTTCATCCCTACCATGTTTGAGGGGCACCCCACCCCCCCCACCCCGCCTGCGGGGCTGTTTGTTGGGCGACAGGGGTTATCCGTTGCGGTCGTGGCTGATGACGCCTATCCGGAGGCCACTGATCGACGCGGAGCGCTGCTACAATGATGCCCATGCAGTGACCAGGAGTGTGGACGAGAGGTGCTTTGGGCTGCTGAAGATGTGCTTCAGGTGCCTGGACTGCTCTGGGGGGCCCTACAGTACCCATCGTTGAGGGCCAGCCGCATCGTCGTGGTCTGCTGCGTCCTGCACAACATAGCCCAGCAGAGAGACGATGTGCTGGAGGAGGAGGAGGACGGTCAGGATGAGGGAAACTCTTTTCCAGATGAGGGGGATGACAAGGGGGAAGCAGATGCACGGGACATGGGGGATGGACGGCAACAGGAGGCTGCCCAGCGCCGCCGGCTGAGCCAGCAGGCACGGGTGTCGCTGGTAGCTGCACGTTTCGGCAACCACGATGTGGGTCAGCAGTGATGGGCATGGGCACAGACAGCAGAGTTCGGCACCTCCCCCACGACCGACCACCCTCACCTCCCCCACCACCGACCACCCTCACCTCCCCCACCACCGACCACCCTCACCTCCCCCACCACCGACCACCCTCACCTCCCACACCACCGATCACCCTCACCTCCCCCACCACCGACCACCCTCACCTCCCCCACCACCGACCACCCTCACCTCCCCCACCACCGACCACCCTCACCTCCCCCACCACCGACCACCCTCACCTCCCCCACCACCACATCACCACATGCGTACCACCCCTCCATGACACATTCACCTGCGGCACAACGGTATGGGGGCAAATAGTTGATGGTGTAAGCGGGTCTGGTACAAGGCATGGAGGATGATGACAGCCCGCCGTGCGATGGGCTCCGAGCCAGACATCGTTTGACAAAGTCTGACTCATGGCTACATCAAGACCCTCTACCAGGATGGACTCTGCACGCGGCCCAGACACTGCATCTCATGGCCCTGTCGTATGGCTTGGGACGGGTTGGCGTGGGAGAACCGTGGGGAGGGGGGGGGAGGCGCTGGACCGCACGTCACACGCACTGGAGCTCAGCTTCTATTGCAGCACCCCTCACACACACTGGCACACAGTCCCGCACACATCGGACAGAGTACTGAGGCAGCTCACATCGGTGTGGAATGTGTTTAATAACAGAAGGCCTGTACATGTGTCCTAGCCCATTTAACTACTCTGTGCCCTTTACCCGTGCCAAATTACTCATCAGTGTCTACGTTTCTGGCCTTACGGGCCCTATGACTACATCTCGGTGTTCCCCAGATGGTACAGCAGAACTGGAGGTGGACTCCTGTGATTCCTGCCCTCTGACTACGGTCCCCTTTGGCGGCCATTTCCTGTGGCGGCCCGGCCTTATGGGCCAGACTGCACCTCGGGCAATTGGGATGACGTGGTGCCATCCTGTTCTCCCCGCTGCCCACCAGATGCACCAGGGATGGTAGGGGGGAGCCCCCCCTTGCAGGGAGAGCCGGAACGGGCCCTCGCACCTCCTCCTCTCTCGGGGTGCCCGGTGGCCCCCGGTGCTCTCCATCGGATGGGGGTGCAAGCGGATCCCGGGGCATCACCATCACCTGGCGCTGCCAGTCCTGGAGGCCCGCGCTGGTATCGACCAGGGTCTGGACGTTCGCAGCCATGGAGCTCAGGGAGTTCACCATCCCTGTCTGGCTCTGTGCAACGCCGTCCATCCCCCGGGCAATGGTGCTGGTGCTCTCAGCGATGGCCTGCTGGGAGTGGGACATGGCCTGCTGGGACTGGGCCATGGCCTGCTGGGACTGGGCCATGGCCTGCTGGGACTGGGCCATGGCCTGCTGAGACCGCGCCAGGTTGTTGAGCGCCTCTGTGATGTTCAGTTGGCCCTGGCTCATGGCTGCCTGTGAGACGGCAGGCCTGTCCTGGGCCGCGGAGGCCGTGTGCACAGATAGCCCCAGGCCCTGCAAACTCATGCCCGACACCGTCGCCACCATTGTCTCCACCGCAGACGCCACCCGTGCGGTGTTGGCCTGTGTGGCACTCATGACCGGCACCATTTCCTGCTCCTGGACACGTATGCACTCCTGCACTTGCGTCTACAGGTGCTGGAAACCGGCCGTCACATTATCACGCCCCTGGGTCCCTGACTGCATCGGGTCTATGGGTGGGCGGGGGAACTCCAAGAACCCGGGACCCGTCTGAGTGGAAGGTGTTTGCCGGGGCTGGGCTGCCCTCCGACCATCCAGCCCCACGGCTGCTCCGATCTCCACCTGCTGTACCAGATCGGCTATGTGGTGTGCACCAGTTAGTGTCCCAGTTAGTGTCCCAGAAGTCTGATCACTAAAATGGCCAACCGAGGTGAGAGTATCTGCGGTGGCGGAGGGTGCAGATGCAACCTCAGTGTCTTCATCGGACCTGCAGTCGGGGGTACCCAGGGTGCCATGTCCCGTATGTTCGTCCCCTCCGTGGTGGTGTCATGTTGTGTTCTTTCATGTCTGTCTGTCCCCTGAAAGCTAGTGTCCTGTGTCGTCCTGTTGTGCCTGTTCGTCCCCTGTGTGCCTGTGTCCTGTAACGTTGTGCTGTGCCTGTCTGTGCCCTGTGTGCTAGTGTCCTGTGTCGTCCTGTCGTGCCTGTCTATCCCCTGTGTGCTTGTGTCCTGTGTCACACGGCCAACGCAGCTTGCATGGGTGGCTGCAGCCATTCGGGTCACGGCTGTGGTTGTACCGTCCCCCTGGGGAAGAGGTGGGTGTTACACATGCGGGGGTAGGGGGGTTGGTGCCACGGGCACATTGCTGGGTACTCACCCTGGCTGCCCTCAGTAGGTCGTTGAGCTTTTTGCGGCACTGCTCGCCAGTCCTGGGTGTCACCGCAATGGCACTGATGGCCACGCCCACCTCCCTCCACAGACGCCGGGCCATGTTGGGTGGGACCCTCTGGCCGGGTCCAGGGTACAGACGCCCTCTCCTCAAGGGCATCCAGGAGCATCTCCAGGTCATGGTCTGTGAACCGGAACACTGCTTGGCATGGCGCCATGTTGCTCCATCGGCAGCCTGTGCGCTCGCGTCGCCTTATGTGCGCCGCGGTACCGTGTCGATTGTATGGCACCGCGTCTCCGACGCTGCTCCGAGGCCGCGTTCCTGCACATCCCGCCGCGTACCTGCTGGCCCCCTTGTAAGGTGCAGAATGGGGTCCCGGAACGAGTGCCGACCGCGGAGTGAAACACTCCCGTTTTGGCGCCGGCGCCGACAGTCTGCTGTCGGAGTGGAGAATCGCAACCCAGAACTCTTGGGCGGGATTCTCTGTTTTGCCGGCGCCCGGGTGTTTCCCGACGGCGTGGGGCTGCCCCACAATGGGAAACCCAACTGACCCGCCGGCATAAAAGAGAGTCTCGCCGGCGGGTCCAGCCAGAAATGTGGCACAGCAGGGCGGAGAATCCAGCCCCTTGTCTCCTTTTGGTTTTTTTTATTTTTTAGACATTTAGAGTAACCAATAATTTTTTCTCCAATTAAGGGGCAATTTACGTGGCCAATCCACCTACCCTGCACATCTTTGGGTTGGGGGGTGAAACCCACACATACATGGGGAAAATGGGCAAACTCCACATGGACAGTGACTCAGGGCCGGGACTCGAACCCAGGCCCTCAGCGCTGCAGCCCCAGTGCTAACCACTGCGCCACATGCCACCCTACTTTGTCCCCTTTGTGTTGTGATGGAATATTGTGTGGAGTGTGATCAACGAAAATAAAGGTGTTTTGGGGAGAAGCAGAACTCTTGTCTCCTTCACTCAACAGTAGCCAGAACCTAACAATGGTGTGGCACCTGTGCCGTGTTTGTGTGGACTTGGCACCACATGGAGGAGGATACTGTGGTGATATGCATCACTGGAAAGACACAAGGGGTTAATGTAAATACATGTAGACTAGTGAGACGCTAGAGGGAGCACCAGAGACATGACACACAGACACTCAACCAATAGAACAGTTAGATAGGACACGACCAATGGACATTCACGATACACACAGAGGTGACACAACCACAGGAGGGCATTACACCAACCCATATATAAAGGACACAACACACATAATCTTGCTCTTTCCAGTGGAGACAGTCGGTGAGTAGAGACACAGTGTTGATTCAATATTACGCTCACCACGTGGATTGCAGCAGACTGGCTAGTCAGTCTGAGTAGCTATAGAAGGATTAACAGTAGTGGTGAACCCGAGCAGTAGAATTGTAAATAGTTTAATAAACGTGTTGAAGTTATCTCCACGTCTGAACCTTCCTTTGTCAAGTGCACCACAAGGAAGCCGCTTATGCTACGCCTAGAGCATAACGAGACATGGTACCAGAGTGAACTGTTTCAATGCATATAGCTAAAACTCAGCGTACAGTGACAACCAGCAACAATGCCCAGGCAAGGTGTTCGAGATCCCGGTTCCGCAGCAGCTCCAGTACCACGGCGATCTCCGCGAAAACTGGCAGGTATTCCGGCAAATGTTTGAAATCTTCCTGGTAGCAAGCACCCGACGTACAAGACATGGCCGATGCTGAAAAGACAGAGCTTCTGCTCACCATCGCCGGTGCCAGAGTAGCAGAAATTTTAAAAAATTAAAGTTCTCCAAAGGGCAAAACAGGAGTGACTTCCAGGCAGTCCTGGACAAATTCGGTAAATACTGTGAGGAAAACACACTACAACCAGCTGAAAACAGTAGGAGAAGCACCAGTACTCACCACGAGGCCGAATCCCGGAGCACAAAACAATTTTGATCGGCGGCCATCTTTGTAAAGGTACTGCACGTGCGCAGTTGCATGAAAAGCGCACAGAAGGGGGAAGATCCGTGTGCGCATGCGCGAGTAACCACGCTTGCGCAAGTGCGAAAAATGACCCCAGTACAGGAACAGCGATATGCGCAAACACTTCCTACATCTGACGTCACATGCGTCATGACATCAGAGGCCCGGGACCACACCCATTTAAAGGGGAAATGGGTCCCAAATCCCGAAAAAAATCTCTTAAAGCCGTAAAACAAGCTTCTTTCACCTGAAATGACAGCGCAATGCCTCAAATTTAACCAGGAACTGAAAGTAACCTCCGCAAAACCCTGCAACAAGCAGTTAGCACCACCCAAAGGAATGACACAGACCTTGAATACTACGACACCGACCTTTATTTTTTCTCTGGACATCGGAGCGCCATGCCAGCTCCGACGCAAACAGTTATGATACGACTCGGACAAAGGTTTTTTCATTAGAAATGGCGACCCCCGTACTGAATCCGACGCAGATGAGGATTCGTTCTTCGGATTTGAGGATCTTCAGCCCAGCATATACGACATCCTGACTGCAGGATTATGCTGTGGCCTGTCACCAAGAGACAGAAAGCGGGACAAGCCCACAGAGAGCGGCCTGCTGCCACACAGAGAGTGGTCCACACACCGCTAAGGGTTCCCGACTCCACGATTGAAGAAACGCAAGAGTCTAGAGCGCAGTCCTTGCACGAACAAGAAGTGACTCCAGTGTCACAAGCCTCCACAGCGAGCTCGTGTACAGCCTCCACGATAGAAGCAACGCAAGACTCCAAAGCGCAGTCCTTGCAGGAACAAGACCATGAGGGTCCAGCAACCTCCTCTGACCAACTAACAGCAGATGATGCAAGTCTGCCATGCACAAGTAAACAGCAAGAAGACTATGACAGTCTACCACGCTCCAGTGCACAGCTGGATGACCATGGCGGTCTATCATGCTCCAGTGAAGAACAAAGCGACTATGACAGTCCAAGCCCAAAATAACAACACAGGCGACTATGAAGGTCAACCCACATTGTCTGAGCCACAAGGAGAAGACTCTGACAGTATACCCAGCCCAAGTGAACAACAAGAAGCTACTGAGGCTCTATCCACTGTATGTGAGGCGAGTGACGACAGCATCCCACTTCCCATGCAAGATGTGCAATGTGACAGACCTCAGCTAGTGTGTACAGAGGCACTCGACGATCACTGTGAGACCACTGGTGACTCCGGTGACACCACGTTACTTCCAACCTCATTCGCTCGAACCTCTCCACAAGTCAATGCATTCCTGCATGTTCCGACTCCAGACGTGGAGCTTCAACAAACCAACACTGACTCAGGTGAAACAGACCAGACTCCAGGTGGAGAGCAACCAAACGCCAACTCTGATTCACGGAAGCCGGACTTTACTCCAGACAGGGAGTGCCGTAAACTCAGTGACGGCACGCTCAGGGTGACGACGACGACAGGAGATGGATCACTTGACAATTACACTGGATCAGTAATAACAAGTAGTGGCTACAGTCCACGAGGAATACACCAATATTCACCACAGCTATATCCTTCCAAGCCATACCCACACATTCTTTCTACACCAGCAGTGCAGTCAATGACAGCTTATGCTGGACAAACCCAGTATTCAGGAATGCAGCAGCCAGCAGTCTGTGCAGCATATTCTCAAAAAGGCCAGCACTACGGATCGCCCACTTATGGAATCAAGACCGAAGGAAGACTACCGCAAGCGCAATCTGCACTACAGACTGGATGCCTTAGTTACAGCCCAGGATTTGCTGCACCCCAGCCTGGCCAAATGGCATATTCCTATCAGATGCAAGGTTCTAGTTCCACATCATCACCTGGTATTTATGCGAGCTGCAATTCTGTTTCCAATTTGACAAATATGTAACATGCAAAAAAGGGGGGATGTGGTGATAGGCATCACTGTAAAGACACAAGGGGTTAATGTAAATACATGTAGACTAGCTAGACACTAGAGGGAGCACCAGAGACATGACACACAGACACTCAACCAATAGAACAGTTAGATAGGACACGACCAATGGGCATTCACGATACACACAGAGGTGCCATGACCACAGGAGGGCATTACACCAACCCATATACAAAGGACACCACACACATGATCTTACTCTTTCCAGTGGAGACAGTCAGTGAGTAGAGAGACAGGGTTGATTCAATATTACACCCACCACGTGGATTGCAGCAGACTGGCTAGTCAGTCTGAGTAGCTATAGTAGGATTAACAGTAGTGGCGAACCCGAGTAGGAGAAGTGTAAATAGTTTAATAAACGTGTTGAAGTTATCTCCACGTCTGAACCTTCCTTTGTCAAGTGCACCACAAGGAAGCCGCTTATGCTACGCCTAGAGCATAACAAGACAGATACCTGCTCCCAGTGGCCGTCAAGGTCACCGCAGACCTGAAATCTTACACCTCAGGATCATTCCAGGTCTCGAGCGGGGACTTGTGCGGCATCTCACAAGCCACAGCCCACAATTGCATCCGTGAGGTCACAGGTGCCCTGCCTGCCCAAGCTGTGAACTATATAAACTTTGACATGGACCAGAATGTCCGGGCAACAGGATTCTCCTTCATCGCCGGATGAATCATAGAATCATAGAATTTACAGTGCAGAAGGAGGCCACTCGGCCCATCGGGTCTGCACAAGCCCTCGGAAAGAGCACCCTATCCAAGTCCACACCTGCACCCAACCCCTTTAGACATTCGGGGCAATTTAGCATGACCTCACCCCCTAACCTGCACATCTTTGGATTGTGGGAGGAAACCGGAGCACCCGGAGCAACACCAGGCAGACACGGGAGAACATGCAGATTCCGCAGACAGTGACCCAAACCGGGAATTAAACCCGAGTCCCTGGAGCCGCGAAGCAACTGTGCAAACCACTATGCTACCGTGTTGCCTGATGCTCCAGATCCAGGGGCTAATAGATGTCATGCATGTCGCCGTGCGCTCACAGGGCCCTCTGGGAGTGCCCCAGCTCAACAGGAAGGGGCTCCAACCTCTGAACGTCCAACTCGTGTGCGGCCATCACATGACGCTTGTGGAACTATCCTTGGCCTCACTCTGGGGGTTCCTGACAGGCATCACAGCAAGATCCGGAGAGGGTTGTTCCTGTCTCCATGGATCCAACAATTTACCTGGGGATGTTGATGAATATAGTGTAATTTGAAAACACATATATGTTGTGACTGCTGCGTGGAAATCTCACACAGGCGTGAAGAACTTATAGTAAGAGTTTGGTGACCGAGGGAGTATAAGGCTTCATTTTTATCTAAAGTTTAGTCTTTCTTTTATTTAGTTAATTAACTTAAAAGTTGCTGTTTGGTTTAGAAGAAGGTGAATTTTCAATCAGCTTCAAACAAAGGTTCTACTTGTAGGCACTTGCAGCTGGAGCTTTTTAATTATTTAATTGGATTCGGCCAGTTTTCAGAGGCTAGATTCACAGTATAAAAGTGATCCCCTACAGTGCAGACTTTGTTTGCACTGAGTGCTGAATTTGGTGCATTTGAGTGCTATAGAAAGAGTTTGGTGACCGAGGGAGTGCTGAATTTGGTGCATTTGAGTGCTATAGTGAGAGTTTGGTGACTGAGGGAGTGCTGAATTTGGTGCATTTGAGTGCTATAGTAAGAGTTTGGTGACCGAGGGAGTGCTGAATTTGGTGCATTTGAGTGCTATAGTGAGAGTTTGTTGACTGAGGGAGTTAGGTGAGGAGGGAGTAAGGTGCTCCTTTCATTTTGTTTCCGACATTTCCGCAAAGAGTGAGAAGAGAGCCAGGAGTTTACAGAAAGTGTAGCTGACTGGGAGCAGAGTCAGAGGGCGGAGATCTAGTTAGTCCACAGGGCAGCTATATTCTGTCAAGTAAGAGGGGGTGGAGGCTAGGCCAGTTGCATGCTCCTCCTGTAGGATGTGGGTGGTGAGGGATACCACCGGTGTCCCCGCTGACTATACCTGCGGAAAGTGCACCCAACTTCAGCTCCTCAAAGACCGTGTTAGGGAACTGGAGCTGAAGATAGATGAACTTCGGATCATCCGGGAGGCAGAGGGGGTGATTGAGAAGAGTTTCAAGGAAGTTACCACACCCAAGGTACAGGACAAGAATAGCTGGGTTACAGTCAGGGGGAAAAAAACAAACAGGCAGACAGTGCAGGGATCCCTCGTGGCCGTTCCCCTTCAAAACAAGTATACCGTTTTGGATGCTGTTGGGGGGGATGACCTACCGGGGGAAGGCCCTAGCGGCCAGGTCTCTGGCACTGAGTCTGTCTCTGGGGCTGAGAAGGGAAGGGGGAGAATAGAAAAGCAATATTTGTAGGAGATTCAATGGTTAGGGGAATAGATAGGAGATTCTGTGGTCGCGAGCGAGACTCCCGGAAGATATGTTGCCTCCCGGGTGCCAGGGCCAGGGATGTCTCGGATCGTGGTGCACATTGGTACCAACGACATAGGTAGGAAAAGGGGTGTGGAGGTAATAAACAAGTTCAGGGAGTTAGGCTGGAAGTTAAAAGCCAGGACAGACAGAGTTGTCATCTCTGGTTTGTTGCCGGTGCCACGTGATAGCGAGGCGAGGAATAGGGAGAGAGTGCAGCTGAACACATGGCTGCAGGAATGGTGTAGGAGGGAGGGCTTCAGGTATTTGGATAATTGGAGCACATTCTGGGGAAGGTGGGACCTGTACAAGCAGGACGGGTTGCATCTGAACCAGAGGGGCATCAATATCCTGGGAGGGAGGTTTTCTATTACTCTTCGGGAGGGTTCAAACTAATTTGGCAGGGGAATGGGAACCGAATTTGTAGTCCATCAACTAAGGAAGCCGATATTCAGGACGCCAAAGCGTGTACTGAGGCAGTGGGGAAGGGAACACTGACAAAGGAGAGTACTTGCAGGCACGGAGATGGGTTGAAGTGTGTATACTTCAACGCAAGAAGCATCAGGAATAAGGTGGGTGAACTTAAGGCATGGATCGGTACTTGGGACTACGATGTGGTGGCCATCACGGAAACTTGGATAGAAGAGGGGCAGAAATGGTTGTTGGAGGTCCCTGGTTATAGATGTTTCAATAGGATTAGGGAGGGTGGTAAAAGAGGTGGGGGGGGGTGGCATTGTTAATTAGAGATAGTATAACAGCTGTAGAAAGGCAGTTCGTGGAGTATCTGCCTACTGAGGTAGTATGGGTTGAAGTCAGAAATAGGAAAGGAGCAGTCACCTTGTTAGGAGTTTTCTATAGGCCCCCCAATAGTAGCAGAGATGTGGAGGAACAGATTGGGAAACAGATTTTGGAAAGGTGCAGAAGTCACAGTGTAGTAGTCATGGGTGACTTTAACTTCCCAAATATTGAGTGGAAACTCTTTAGATCAAATAGTTTGGATGGGGTGGTGTTTGTGCAGTGTGTCCAGGAAGCTTTTCTAACACAGTATGTAGATTGTCCGACCAGAGGAGGGGCAATATTGGATTTAGTACTTGGTAATGAACCAGGGCAAGTGATAGATTTGTTAGTGGGGGAGCATTTTGGAGATAGTGACCACAATTCTGTGACTTTCACTTTAGTAATGGAGAGGGATAGGTGCGTGCAACAGGGCAAGGTTTACAATTGGGGGAAGGGTAAATACGATGTTGTCAGACAAGAATTGAAGTGCATAAGTTGGGAACATAGGCTGTCAGGGAAGGACACAAGTGAAATGTGGAACTTGGTCAAGGAACAGGTACTACGTGTCCTTGATATATATGTCCTTGTCAGGCAGGGAAGAGATGGTCGAGTGAGGGAACCATGGTTGACAAGAGAGGTTGAATGTCTTGTTAAGAGGAAAAAGGAGACTTATGTAAGGCTGAGGAAACAAGGTTCAGACAGGGCATTGGAGGGATACAAGATAGCCAGGAGGGAACTGAAGAAAGGGATTAGGAGAGCTAAGAGAGGGCATGAACAATCTTTGGCAGGTAGGATCAAGGAAAACCCCAAGGACTTTTACACATATGTGTGAAATATGAGAATGACTAGAGCGAGGGTAGGTCCGATCAAGGACAGTAGCGGGAGATTGTGTATTGAGTCTGAAGAGATAGGAGAGGTCTTGAACGAGTACTTTTCTTCTGTATTTACAAATGAGAGGAGCGATATTGTTGGAGAGGACAGTGTGAAACAGATTGGTAAGCTCGAGGAAATACTTGTTCGGAAGGAAGATGTGTTGGGCATTTTGAAAAACTCGAGGATAGACAAGTCCCCCGGATTCGTCGGGTCCGTGATTGGCACTCAGGAGGCTCACAAGCCGCAGCCGCACTTAAATGTTCCTTCCCCCACACGCACCGTCCCAGCCAACAAGGTAGCTGGAAGGAGAGCAGCACCACGGCTCAGGGTCGCTGAGCTGGACACCCTCCTGCATGCCTTGGAGGAGAGAAGGATGACTTTAAGCCCCGGACTGGGAGGAAGACAGCCAGGCGCATGCGTCGGACCATGCGTGCCACCCAGGCATTGGGGCGACGGTTTCGGCTTTGGATCAGCGTGTCCAAGGCCTGGGTCATTCTGTGCAGGCGGTGGGCGCGGCCCAGGACAAGAGTGCCCTCCCACAGGCAGCCAGGTGCCAGAGCCACCTGGACATTGCAGCGGTGCTCCTCAGTCTGACCCAGTCAAAGCAGGTCACGGTTGGGAACGTCAGCGCCATTGCCAAGGCACTGGCTGGCATTGCACAGACACTGGGTCAGGTGGCCCAGTCACTGACTGATGTGGCAAAGACCAACAGGGTGGTGGCACAGGCGCAGCATGATGTGGTGCAGTCCCAGGCGGAAATGTTCCACTGCCTGTGCTCTGTGGCCACGAGCATGCAGTCCCTGGTCAAGACCAGAGTGGGCCTCCAGGACTGGCAGCGGCAAGTGGTGAAGAGGCTTCAGGGGTTGACTTCTCCCCTGCCCCCACCTCCTCCTGCCCCCCTGACCGTCCCCAGCACCTCCACTCCAGGGTTTTGACGGGGCAATGTGATGGACTGGCCAGCTCGCATGCAGTGATCACCCAGGCGGAAGGTGCTATTGTGGGCATGAGTCAGATGTCACACGATGTAGAGCACCAGAGCTCATCGCAGAGCAGGTTGTCATCATCCCCCATCCCATGGACCGGGCCCGCTGTCACTACCAACCCAGGGCCCCCATCTCATAGCTCTGCAGGTATGTATAACTGAGAGGTTCCAAGTGGGTAGTTTGGAAGGTTCCCGCATGCAATTTAGCATGACCTCACCCCCTAACCTGCACATCTTTGGATTATGGGAAGAAACCGGAGCACCCGGAGCAACACCAGGCAGACACGGGAGAACATGCAGATTCAGCACAAACAGTGACCCAAACCGGGAATTAAACCCAAGTCCCTGGAGCCGTGAAGCAACTGTGCTAACCACTATGCTACCGTGCTGCCTGATGCTCCAGATCCAGGGGTTAATAGATGTCATGCATGTCGCCTTGCGCTCACAGGGCCCTCTGGGAGTGCCCCAGGTCAACAGGAAGGGGCTCCAATCTCTGAACGTCCAACTCGTGTGCAGCCATCACATGACCCTTGTGGAACTATCCTTGGCCTCACTCTGGGGGTTCCAGACAGGCATCACAGCAAGATCCAGAGAGGGTTGTTCCTGTCTCCATGGATCCAACCAGTTACCTGGGGATATTGCGGGCCTCCTGGGGAAGACAAGGAGACGTTTGTGAGGTGTTTGGTTGGTCGTGGTACAAAGCAGTGAACGGATGGAGTGGAGGGCATCCAGGAGGACTTCCTGCCAGCAGGAGACTGGGAGATTCCGGGACCGTAGGGCTAGTAGGACGGTCTTCCAGACCGTTCCATTCCCCCTCTCAACCTGTCCGCTACCCCGGGGGTTGTAACTACTCGTCCTGCTCGAGGCAATGCCCTTGCTGAGCAGGAATTGATGCAGTTCATCGCTCATAAAGGAGGACCGCCTATCACTGTGTATGTCAGCGGGGAACCCGAACAGCGTAAAGGTGCTTTGGAGGGTCTTGATGACGGTGGTTGCGGTCATGTCGGGGCAGGGGATGGCGAATGGGAATCGGGAGTACTCGTCAATCACGTTCAGGAAGTATGTGTTGCAGTCAGTGGAGGGGAGGGGGCCTTTGAAGTCCATACTGAGGCGTTCAAAGGGACGCGAAGCCTATATCAGGTGTGCTTTCTCTGGCCTGTAGATGTGCAGTTTGCACTCCGCGCAGATTTGGCAATTCCTGGTGGCTGTCCTGACCTCCTCGATGGAGTAGGGCAGGTTGCAGGTCTTGATAAAGTGGAAAAAGCGAGTGACCCCCGGGTGGCAGAGGTCCACTTGTGCATTGGCACATGTGCCGCGGGACAGGGCATCAGGAGGCTCGTTTAGCTTCCCGTGACGATACAAGATCTCGTAGTTATAGGTGGAGAGTTCGATCCTCTACCGCACGATCTTATCGTTTTTTATCTTGCCCCGCTGTGCATTATCGAACATGAAGGCGACCGACCGTTGGTCAGTGATGAGAGTGAATCTCCTGCCGGCCAGGTAATGCCTCCAATATCGCACAGCTTCTACTATGGCCCGGGCCTCCTTTTCGACTGAGGAGTGGCGGATTTCGGAAGCATGGAGGGTTCGTGAGAAGAAGGCCACAGGTCTGCCCGCTTGGTTGAGGGTGGCCGCCAGAGCTACGTCGGACGTGTCGCTCTCGACCTGGAAGGGGAGGGACTCGAGATGGCGTGCATCATGGCCTTTGCAATGTCTGCTTTGATGCGGCTGAAAGCCTGGTGGGCCTCTATCGCCAGGGGAAAAACTGTGAATTGGATCAGGGGAAGGGCCTTGTCCGAATAGTTGGGGACACACTGGGCATAGTAAGAAAAAAAGCCTAGGCAGCGCTTCAGGGCCTTGGAGCAGTGAGGGAGGGGGAACTCCATAAGGGTCGGGGCCTATAACTTCATTTTGCACTACGTAGCCGAGGATGGCTAGCGGTCGGTGCTAAACACGCATTTATCTTTGTTATACGTAAGGTTAAGGATCTTTGCGGTCTGGAGGAATTTTCGGAGGTTGGTGTCGTGGCCCTGCTGGTCGTGGCCGCAGATGGTGACATTATCGAGATACGGGAATGCTGCCCGTAAACCGCACCGGTCAACCATTTGGTCCATCTCGCGCTGGGAGACCGAGACCCCATTAGTGACACCGAAAGGAACCCTTAAAAAGTGGTAGAGCCGCCCATCTGCCTCGAAGGCAGTGTACTTGCGGTCTCTAGTGTGGATGGGGAGCTAGTGGTAGGCGGACTTAAGATCCACCGTGGAGAAGACCTTGTAATGCGCAATCCTGTTTACCAGGTCGGATATGCGGAGGAGAGGGTACGCGTCCAGCTGTGTAAACCTGTTGATGGTCTGACTGTAGCCGATGACCATCCTATGCTTCTCCCTGGTCTTTACCACCACTACTTGAGCTCTCCAGGGACTGTTGCTAGCTTCAATGACTCCTTCCCTCAGTAGCCGTTGGACCTCTGACCTAATAAAGATCCGATCCTGGACACTGCACCGTCTGCTCCTGGTGGCGACGGGTTTGCAATCCGGGGTGAGGTTCGCAAACAGGGAAGGCGGATCGACCTTGAGAGTCGCGAGGCTGCAGACAGTGAGGGGGGGTATAGGGCCGCCGAATTTGAAAGTTAGACTTTGGAGGTTGCACTGGAAGTCTAAACCTAGGAGTGTGGCCGCGCAGAGGTGGGGAAGGACGGAGAGCCGGTAATTTTTAAACTCCCTTCTTTGGACCGTGAAATTTGCTACACAAAACCCCTTTATCTCTACTGAGTGGGAACTGGAGGCCAGGGGGATTTTTTGATTAACAGGGTGGATGAGGAGAGAACAGCGCCTTACCGTGTCGGGGTGAATGAAGCTCTCCGTGCTCCCAGAGTCGATTAAGCAGGACGTCTCGTGCCCGTTGATTAGTACTGTTGTTGTAGCAGTTGAGAGTGTTCGAGGCCGGGACTGGTCCAGGGTCACCGAGGCTAATCGCGGCAGCAGCTGGGTGTTCTCGCCGGGCGGTGTGTGGTCATCGGCACCGAGGTCCTGGGAGATCCAAGATGGCGGCGCCCACTGGACACACATGGCTGTGGGTGCACAAAATGGCAGCGCCCATCTATGACACGTGGCATCAGCGGGACAAGATGACAGCGCCTGGAGGCCACTTGTAGCCCTGGGGGAGGAAGATGGTGGCGCTCGCTGGTTGCACGGGGTCCGTGGTGAGGGTTGTGGTGGTGGCCCGCATTCGCTTCCGGAGACCGCAGCGACCGCCCGGGCCTGGCATACCGCCACGAAATGGCCCTTTTTGCCGCACCCTTTACATGTGGACGAACGGGCTGGGCAGCGCTGTCGGGGGTGTTTGGCTTGCCGGCAAAAATGGCAGCGGGGCGCCCCGGGGTTGCCGGGCCGTCTTGCAGCTCAAGCTTGTGGGGGGATGTGGGATGCCTCGGAGTTGGCTGCAGGGGGTTTCCACGCTGCCCAGGGGGCTGCCGCGCGTTCGGGGGCGTAGGCATGGGCGTTTCGGGAGGCCACATCCAGGGAGCCGGCAAGGGGCCGTGCCTCCTTGAGGCCTAGAGTCTCTTTTCCCAGCAAACGCTGGCGGATTTGAGAGGACAGCATACCCGCAACGAAAGCGTCCCGAATCAACAGTTCAGTGTGGTTGTTTGCTGGCAGCTGCAGTTTCTCCCCAACACCAGGAGTGCACGGTAGAATTCCTCTAATGACTCACCAGGAATTTGTCGCCTCGTCGCTAGTAGATGCCAGGCGTAGACCTGATTTACAGGGCGAATGTAGTGTCCTTTCAGCAACTCCATCGCGGCATCGAAGTCGTCCGTGTCCTCGATGAGGGTGTAGACTTCTGAGCTTACCCTCGAGTGCAGGATTTGCAGTTTCTGTTCTCCTGTGGGTGTGTTTTCTGCCGTTCCGAGGTAGCCGTTGAAGCACGCCAGCCAGTGCTTGAAAGTAGCCGCCGAGTTTACTGCGTGGGGGCTGAGTTGCAGACACTCTGGCTTGATTCGGAGCTCCATTCTTTAAATCTAGCTTATTAAATTGATACCTCTACACAGACTACCACAGAAGGTGTTGTGCACATTACCCAAGTATCGGGCGCAGAGGTGTACGATTCGCAGCTGATGGTCACAGATCAGCTGTAAATTCCTTGAGTGGTATCCCTTTCATTTTGTGTAGAGCGGCCTGGTGTCCGCGGTGCCCGTAGGGTGACATGCATCCCGTCGATCACCCCCTCGATCCGGGGCATCCCGGCGATGGCTGCCAACCCCGCTGCTCGGGCAGCCAGGTGGGCTCGGTCCACATAGAATTGGATGTATTGATCAGCCTGAGCATGTAGGGCCTCCGTGACGGCACAGATGCACTTGTGCACCGAATTCTGTGAGATCTCGGACAGGTCCCCACTTGCCGACTGGAGGGACCCTGTTGCATAGTGTTATGAGAGAGTACCTTTAAGAAATGGGTGTTTAGAAAAATATCTGTAGTGGGTGTACCTTTACGAAATGGGTGTTTATCAGTGATGTCAGAGTGTGGGTGGAGCTGGGCTGTCTGTCAGCTTTTACTTTCACTTTGGGTTCGCAGCTACAGGGTGTGTTTAGATTTGGAGAAGCTGCAGTCACAGCAAGATGTGTATGAATCTCTGCAAGCTAAACAATGTTCATTTGGTGATTTCAACGTGGTGACTGCTCTCAGTAGAGAAGTTAAACCTGATGGGCGGGATTCTCCGACCCCTCCGCCGGGGCGGAGAATCGCCGGTGGGCGGCGGGAATCCCGCCCCGCCGCTCCAATGCCGGCTGCCAAATTCTCCGGCGCCGGTTTTCGTGCGGGTGCAGGGATCACGCCGCGTTAGCCGGGGGCCGTTGGCAGCGCCCCCCCCCCCCCCTCGGCAATTCTCCGGGCCCCGATGGGCCGAGCGAACGCATGTTCCTGGCCAGTCCCGCCGCCATGAAATGGACATGGTCCATCCCGGCGGGACCAAGCTTGGAGGGCGGCTAGCGGAGTCCTCGGGGGGGGCGCGGGGGGGATTCGATGGCCTGGCCCACGGATCGGGGCCCACCGATCTGCGGGCGGGATGGGGCACTCTTTCCCTCCGCGCCGGTCTCTGTAAGGCTCCGCCATGGCTGGCACGGAGAAACCCCCCCCTGCGCATGCGCAGGAACACGTCGGCCTCGCCCCCGGAAGTGCGGAGGATTCCGCAGCTTCCGGGCGGCCCGACGCCGGAATGGTTCTCGCCACTCTTGCCACCGGTGTCGGGCCGTCCCACCAATTGCTGGAGAATCCTGGATAATATCTTTCTGTAAAGAGGGTTCTTTTTGTCTTATGGATGTTGCAAGGAAAGATTGAGAGTTACTTCGAGAGTACTGTATTCTTTGGTGGATTTATCGGTGTTGATAGTTTTTAAGATGTTCACTGTGGGTTTATAAAGTGTTAACTGGTTTCATAAATAAAGTGTTTTAATTTAAAAGTACTGTAGATTTCTGTTGCATCACACCTGTAGAGTGGGCCGTGTGCTCCCCATAACCACAATCTAGTAAAAGTTGTGGATCAGGTGAACTCCATCATACACTTTGGGGCTCTCTAAACCCTGGCCCATAACAATAGAGGTTCAGGGCGACCGTCATCTTGACGGTCACCGGGAGATGGGCGTCCTCCCCCATACCCCCGCACTGCCAGGTATGTCATCATCTGACAAATGTGTTGCACTGTCCCTCTGGTAAACCGGAGTCTCCGAAGGCATGTCTGCTCCGGCAGGTCCTCGAATGACGGGCGGTGCCAGTTCACATGAGTCCTCGTGCGACACCTCCTTTGCACCTCCTCCTGCTCGGCCTGTTGGACAGCTGTCCCTCCAGCTTTTGCGGCTGCCTCCTGCCCCTCTGCAGCCTGTTGCGCTGCTGGCTGCTCTGCTGCTACCTGCTCATTCTGTGTCCGGCACCATGGGGGCCCCTAGTCCTAGGGGCCTGCTGCCAGGGGTACCATTGGCTGGCACTGCCCTCACTGGGGGCTGCCGTGAGTGTGGCCCTGGGTGGTCCCCTGGTGAGTGGCGGCCGGTTGAGCGGGATGTTTGGGGCCGGGGGGGTGGGGCGCTGTGGCGGTGGGTGGGGTGGGTGCACCCATGCAGCCAGTGCCACTGTGTAGAACCTTGGGCTGGAGTGGGTGGTCAGTGGGTGCGCAGCAAGGTGGCCGCTGGTAATGGTGGTTGGTGCCTAGGCACCGCCCCAGTCCTGTGGGGGGGCACCCCAGCTGCTCGGCCTGTTACCCCCTTTCCTCAGCCCTGGCATGGGGCCCCTTTCCCAGCTAGCACTGCCGGTATCCGGGCCAGCATCCCGCAGTCACCCCACTCCGTGTCCTACTTCCTCTTTCTCTCTCGCTCAGCAGCCATGATGCCAGGTTCTGACTTTTGAGACCACTGGCAGCACGGTAGCATTGTGGATAGCACAATTGCTTCACAGCTCCAGGGTCCCAGGTTCGATTCCCGGCTTGGGTCACTGTCTGTGCGGAGTCTGCACATCCTCCCCGTGTGTGCGTGGGTTTCCTCCGGGTGCTCCGGTTTCCTCCCACAGTCCAAAGATGTGCGGGTTAGGTGGATTGGCCATGCTAAATTGCCCTTAGTGTCCAAAATTGCCCTTAGTGTTGGATGGGGTTACTGGGTTATAGGGATAGGGTGGAGGTGTGGACCTTGAGTAGGGTGCTCTTTCCAAGAGCCGGTGCAGACTCGATGGGTCGAATGGCCTCCTTCTGCACTGCAAATTCTATGATATCTATGATATGGTGAACCACACCGTCAGGAATTCGGCCCATCGGAGGCAGTGAATCTCGGAGGCCTCAGAAAATAGGGGGTCAGGCCCACAAATAGTATGCCTCCTGTACTTATACGCCTCGCGGCGAACAATGCACTTACACCATTTTCGGGGTGCTGGAGCATCCTGATTTTGGCGTCGGAGTCTATTCTCCACCCAATCACGTTTTGCGATTTCGGCATCGGCAAACGGAGAATCCCACCCATGGAAATCCGGCCATGGACCTCTCAGCCTGGCTGTCTTGATTTGGTGACCTGTTATCAAATCACCTGCCCTCTCGCATAGCACATTGGTGTCCTCATTGATACAGCGCAGTGTTGCTGCCTGGGAGATCCTGGTCATGTCTCTTGGAAGGAGCAAGAGGCTTAGAAACGGAGTGATGTGGTCACTTAGAGCACCAGTGGTTTTAGATGACCAATAAACCTCCTGGGACAAAGCTTTTCCTGCTGTAAGCTACAACGGCCAGTGAAAGTCTCCCTAGAGACACAGGAGTCTTCACTGGCATTACCACCCTGACATCTACAGGTAACTCATTCTTGTCCTGAAAACATTAGCATCTGTCAGGAGCCTCCATTTGTATCTTCCCTGCCGACTACCCACCTGTCTTTCTGTTTGGTTCTGCAAGGGCTTCAGTAGTGGTCTTGGAGCATTGAGTTTTACAATAATGGGTCTGGAACATTGAGTTTTACTACCATAGGTTTGGAGCAACGAGGCAGGAAAGAAGGGAACACCGCCTTTTTATGGCACAAGCTGCAATAAAGATGGGGCTAAAGGGACCATTTGAACAAAGAAGGTAAGTTTCAAGGTAAGTGGTTTGAACAACAGGGTGCCATGGTGAACCAGGGGTTGGAGGGGCGGAGTCATGGGTTGGGAGTATTCATTGGGTCGGGTCAGTAAGGTGTTGGGTTGGACCAGGGTGGAGGGAGAATGGGTTTCGACAGACTTGGGAGGGGGTCGGGTTGGGGAGGGGTTGGGGGTCATCAGGTAGTGTGGGGGGTTAGCGTGAGGTTGGACAGCACAGGAGTAAGGTGGGCTTGGGCGCCACGGAGGCACAGTGTTTAGCACTGCTGCCTCACAGCACCAGGGACCCGGGTTCAATTCCGGCCTTGGGTAACTATGTGGAGATTGCACGCTCTCCCCGTGTCTGCGTGGGTTTCCTCCGGGTGCTCTGGTTTCCTCCCACAGTTCAAAGATGTGTAGGTTAGGCGGATTTCCCATGATAAATTGCCCCGAAGTGTCCAAAGGTTGGGCGAGGTGACCGGGATAGGGCGGAGAAGTGGGCTTAGGTAGCCTGGTCTTTCAAAGGGGTGGTACAGACTCGATGGGCTGAATGGTCTCCTTCTGTACTGCAGGGATTCTATCATTCTGTGAACCAGAGGGTGGTTCGGGGCAGGGGGTTGTCAGGTCAGGGGGCTGGTTGTGGTTCGACCGGAGAGGTGGGGTTGGGGGGTGGTTGTTCAGATCAAACCAGAGCTGCTTTTAAAACTATATTTTGAAATATGTTTTGATCCCTTCCTGTAACCATGAATGTTCAATTATCCAAATTGGTGATGAGTGCGGTGGAGGCCATGATTCCATTATTTACATCCTCTTCACACACTCCCACCAAATATAGGCAGGAATATTCTGTCTGGAAGGACCAGCCCCCTGGGGATTGGGAAGTATCTGTCATTGGTTGGAGGGGGGAGATGCACGGAGGTGGGGACAGGGAACAGCATATCCCCTTGTGTTCACCATCACTCCCAACGCCCCCGCCCACCCACCCAACTACCATCAGCAGGAGGAGCGGCAGGGAAGGTCTGGGCCTATATTTATTTGTCTTGATCAATTGTAAATCTTTGAACTTTTTAAAAAGTAAGCGATTAACAACGTGTCATTTATTATTCTACTTACCACACATTCCTTCAGATCCTGTAAATTCCAAATGAGAAGCGTTTTCGATGTGGACAGGACTGAAGTCTGTTCCATTTATGTAAATAATATCTTTCAGCAAAGGTGAACCATTATTTGAACTGTTTTGGGTAAAAATGAAATTTTGACAACATTTGCTATCACTGCCCACGCCAGTTGAATATGACCGGACGTCATCACCACGGGTTAGGAACAGTTGGCCAACATGTTCTTTCCAAGTGATGCAGATTTCTGATGAAGAATTGGATGTACTTGCTGCAATATCTTCCGTACAGATTGGTGAACCGTTCTCAATGAGACCAGCTTTTATTTTGAAGCCTGTTGGGTTTATGGACACTTTCAATGAACAGGAGCCAGGGCCAATATAGAGATGAGACTTGTTAATGTTGCTGTGTAGATATCCACAAAATGTAAATTCAGCTCCAACTATCACTGCAAATATAAACACAGGATAACCATTAATCAACCTGATGAGGGAGTTGAAGGGTGGGTCAGTAAATTTGCAGACGATACGAAGATTGGTGGAGTTGTGGATAGTAAGGAGGGCTGTTGTCGGCTGCAAAGAGACATAGATAGGATGCAGAGCTGGGCTGAGAAGTGGCAGATGGAGTTTAACCCTGAAAAGTGTGAGGTTGTCCATTTTGGAAGGACAAATATGAATGCGGAATACAGGGTTAACGGTAGAGTTCTTGACAATGTGGAGGAGCAGAGAGATCTTGGGGTCTATGTTCATACATCGTTGAAAGTTGCCACTCAAGTGGATAGAGCTGTGAAGAAGGCCTATGGTGTGCTCGCGTTCATTAACAGAGGGATTGAATTTAAGAGCCGTGAGGTGATGATGCAGCTGTACAAAACTTTGGTAAGGCCACATTTGGAGTACTGTGTACAGTTCTGGTCGCCTCATTTTAGGAAGGATGTGGAAGCTTTGGAAAAGGTGCAAAGAAGATTTACCAGGATGTTGCCTGGAATGGAGAGTAGGTCTTACGAGGAAAGGTTGAGGGTGCTAGGCCTTTTCTCATTAGAACGGAGAAGGATGAGGGGCAACTTGATAAAGGTTTATAAGATGATCAGGGGAATGGATAGAGTAGACAGAGACTTTTTCCCCGGGTGGAACAAACCATTACAAGGGGACATAAATTTAAGGTGAAAGGTGGAAGATATAGGAGGGATATCAGAGGTAGGTTCTTTACCCAGAGAGTAGTGGGGGCATGGAATGCACTGCCTGTGGAAGTAGTTGAGTCGGAAACATTAGGGAGCTTCAAGCAGCTATTGGATAGGTACATGGATTACGGTAAAATGATATAGTGTAGATTTATTTGTTCTTACGGGCAGCACGGTAGCATTGTGGATAGCACAATTGCTTCACAGCTCCAGGGTCCCAGGTTCGATTCCGGCTTGGGTCACTGTCTGTGCGGAGTCTGCACGTCCTCTGCGTGGGTTTCCTCCCACAGTCCAAAGATGTGCAGGTTAGGTGGATTGGCCATGATAAATTGCCCTTAGTGTCCAAAATTGCCCTTGGTGTTGGGTGGAGGTGTTGAGTTTGGGTAGGGTGCTCTTTCCAAGAGCCGGTGCAGACTCAAGGGGCCGAATGGCCTCCTTCTGCACTGTAAATTCAATGATAATCTATGATTAATCTAGGACAAAGGTTCGGCACAACATCGTGGGCCGAAGGGCCTGTTCTGTGCTGTATTTTCTA
This sequence comes from Scyliorhinus torazame, assembly GCF_047496885.1. Taxonomy (NCBI): domain Eukaryota; kingdom Metazoa; phylum Chordata; class Chondrichthyes; order Carcharhiniformes; family Scyliorhinidae; genus Scyliorhinus; species Scyliorhinus torazame. The sequence goes on from NC_092716.1 coordinate 95,162,132, forward strand.
CGTTCTATGTTCTATGTAACCTCCTGGAAACACAGCGAGGAACATCCTCAGTCACTTTCCTCATCAACCACATTGTAGGATGATTGAAATCCCAGATAAACTGAGATGCCTGGGAACTGTAAATATCATCATTTATATTCCAGCTCTTTATATTTCAGTTACAGCCAGAATCTCTATTGTTTCCAACTTAACCTGCAAATAACTCTAAGAATTAGTGGAATAAAAGAATGACTAGGGTGAGAGTAGGGCCAGTCAAGGACAGTAGTGGGAAGTTGTGCTTGGAGTCCGAGGAGATAGGAGAGGTGCTAAATTAATATTTTTTGTCAGTATTCACACAGGAAAAAGACAATGTTGTCGAGGAGAATACTGAGATTCAGGCTACTAGACTAGAAGGGCTTGAGGTTCATATGGAGCGGGGGTTAGCAATTCTGGAAAGTGTGAAAATAGATAAGTCCCCTTGGCTGGATGGGATTTATCCTAGGATTCTCTGGGAAGCTAGGGAGGAGATTGCTGAACCTTTGGCTTTGATCTTTAAGTCATCTTTGTCTACAGGAATAGCGGCAGTAGACTGGAGGATAGCAAATGTTGTCCCCTTGTTCAAGAAGGGGAGTAGAGACAACCCCGGTAACTATAGACCAGTGAGCCTTACTTCTGTTGTGGGCAAAGTCTTGTAAAGGTTTATAAGAGATAGGTTTATAATCATCTGGAAAGGAATAATTTGATTAGAGATAGTCAACACGGTTTTGTGAAGGGTAGGTCGTGCCTTACAAACCTTACTGAGTTCTTTCAGAAGGTTACCAAACAGGTGGATGAGGGTAAAGCAGTTGATGTGGTGCACATGGATTTCAGTAAAGCGTTTGATAAGGTTCCCCACGGTAGGCTACTGCAGAAAATACAGAGGCATGGAATTCAGGGTGATTTAGCAGTTTGGATCAGAAATTGGCTGGCTGGAAGAAGACAAAGGATGGGAAATGTTCAGACTGGATCCAGTTAATAGTGGTGTACCACAAGGATCTGCTTTGGGACCACTGATGTTTGTCATTTTTATAAGTGACCTGGAGGAGGGCATAGAAGGATAGATTTAAATAGAGTGTTTGGGGTTCTTGCCCAGGGTTCTAACATATGTTGGTGCCTGGTCCAGAATCTTAACAGGAGCGAGACAATATCATGAAATCGTTAAGGCACTGGCACAACTCCACAGAGAAACTGACTTTAAAAATAATCAGAATGGTATTATACTCTAAAGACTGCTCTCCTCTTTGAGTGCCAATTTATGGTGATTTAACCTGAGGGTCACCACACCTCAAATAAGGGGCAAAGTTCAAGAATAACCCCAGCCAGGACAGGAATTTAACTCGGGCTGTTGGCGTCTCTCTTCATCACGAACCAGCCGTTCAGCCAACTCTGCTAATCAACCTCCAACTGTACTTGCCAAAGGAGTCAAATGAAAAGAAATTAATTTTACATTGGTCCATAGAATCATTGTATCCCTACAGTGCAGAAGGAGGCCATTCGACCCATCAAATCTGCACTGACTCTTTGAAAGAGCACTCTACCCAGGTCCACTCACCCGTCCATCCTGCCTTATCCCATAACCTAACCTGCACTTCCTTGGACACTAAGGGGCAATTTAGCATGGGCAATCCACCTAACCTGCATCTTTGGACTGAGAGGAAACCGGAGCACCTGGAGGAAACCTACACAGACATGGGGAGAACTTACAAACTCCACACAGACAGTGACCAAAGGCCGGAATTGAACCCAGGCCCCTGGTGATGTGAGGCAGCAGTGCTAACCACTGTGTCGCCCCAATGAAGGCTAGGAAGCAATAATGCTTGGAAGAAATAACCAGAAAATTGGGCGCAGTTTTAAAGAGAGAGCTGAGGCATCTTTTAAGTTCATTTGATTTGATAGTTAAAACATAAATACTGATCTGTAAATAACTTGAATTGGCAATACTTTAGTGAGAGAATTTTGTTGATTGAGGTCATTGGTATGTGGGGATTGATTGAGGTAATTGGTAGGTGGGGAGGGTAGGTGGGGACGATCATTGCAGTTGGAAAGTGACCAAGGGTCACATTTCACGTGAGAAATTTTCATTCAAATTCAAAAACTATTTGGAATCACACACAAACTTTACATCAAACACCAGCCACAATCTTCTGAAGTGGTGGAGAGAGGGAACTGAAGTTTAGAAGCAAATTGAAATGTTGTGTACACTTGTGTAATGTTGTATTATCCCACTCAGTAATTAATATGTTGCCACTGTGAAAGGCAAAATTAAAGTTAGGAAAATTGTGCCACATGAATCAGTTAAAAACTGTGAAAGTGTAAATGCTGAACTTTGTTACAAGTACATATTCTGATACTCTACATCCTGATATCCATGGCCTGCCTGAATTTCTCGAAGATCCACATTTTATGAACAGGAATGGCAGCCCCAGAACCAATGTCACTTCCCAAGAAAAGATGTGGCCGGTCCAATATTGGCAATTTCACTAGTCTTCAATGTAACTGCTGTAACTACTTCATCTTTAATGGTTAAAAAACTTCTGCCCATTTCTTCCACTAACTCTTTCCCTCTTGTATTGTCATCTGACAATATTGCTTGCAACTAACTGTCTTCTCATATCCTCATTGTGCTCCATAATGCTTTCTAAATCTACCGTGTTCCAAATTTCAGTGCCTGCATTGGAACCAATTCATGACCATTATTAAATACTTTGTTTCCGTATTGTCAGATTTCTTTTCGTCTCGTGTTATGCATACATCTCTAAATCCTCCTGGGATTTTCCTCCTGCACTCTGAGCATGGTCTTTGTTCATGAAATCTTTTAATATCTTTGATACTAACTGATCACAGAAAACTGACGTTGTTTGGGTGGAGGTTTGCCAGTGCTATTGGGGAGAGTTTAAACTAAGTTGGCAGCGGGATGGGATCCTGAGAGAAGGTTCAGCAGGGGGAGATGCACATCCAAAATTAGAAGGGACAGCAAATGAGTCAGGAAGTCATAGAGGTTCAAGACCAGTTAAGCACAAGGAAGTTTGGCAAGATTGGATGGTATTTATTTTAATGCAAGGAGTTTGACAAACAAAGCAGATGAGTTGAGAGCAAAACTGAAAACATGGTTATGGCGTCATTCCTGTCGCTAAGGCATGGTTGAGAGAGGGGCAGGATTGTCAGACCAATATTCCAGGATATAGGATCTTCAGGTGAAATGAGGAAAGAGGTAGAAGAGAAGGAGGTGTCGTAATTTTGACCAGGGAATCAAATACAGCGGTAAGGAAGAACGACACCTGAGAAGGCTCTTTAAATGAAGCTTTATTGGTAGAAATTAAAAACCAAAACACAGCAATCACATTGCTGGCAGTGTTAGCACCCCTAATAGTCCAAGACAAATAGAAAAGCAGTTATGTAGGTAAATTTCAGAGAAGTGTAAAAGTAACAGGGTAGTGATAATGAAATTTCAACTTTCCCAACATTAACTATGGCAGTCAGAACAAAGAACAAAGAACAAAGAAATGTACAGCACAGGAACAGGCCCTTCGGCCCTCCAAGCCCGTGCCGACCATACTGCCCGACTAAACTACAATCTTCTACACTTCCTGGGTCCGTATCCTTCTATTCCCATCCTATTCATATATTTGTCAAGATGCCCCTTAAATGTCCCTATCGTCCCTGCTTCCACTACCTCCTCCGGTAGTGAGTTCCAGGCACCCACTACCCTCTGCGTAAAAAACTTGCCTCGTACATCTACTCTAAACCTTGCCCCTCTCACCTTAAACCTATGCCCCCTAGTAATTGACCCCTCTACCCTGGGGAAAAGCCTCTGACTATCCACTCTGTCTATGCCCCTCATAATTTTGTATACCTCTATCAGGTCGCCCCTCAACCTCCTTCGTTCCAGAGTGTGAAAGATTCAGAGGGAGCGGAATTCTTAAAATGCATCCAGGATAACTTTTTAAGCCAGTATGTAGGATGTTCTACAAGAGAGAGGGCAGTCCCAGACTTATTTTTAGATGACAAAGCCGGGCAAGCAGTTGAAGTATCAGCGGGGAAGCATTTTGCAGACAGCGATCATAACTCAAGATTCAAGACAAGGACAAGGATGGCCCTGAAATCATAGTTCTAAACTGGGGATGGCCGATTTTTAATAAGTTCAGATGTGATTTGGCCAGAGTAGACTGGAGGCAGTCACTTTTAGGTAAATCTATAAGAGAATAGTGAGACGCATTCAAGACAGAAATAGGAAGAGTATAGGGCCAATCAAGAAAAATGATGGGACCAACAAATCCAGTGAACCCTGGATATCGAGGGATATACAGTATTGGATAAAAGGAAAAAGAGAGGCTTGTGGCAGATAACGAGGGCTCAAAACAGCAAAAGCGGGAGAAGCTATAGAATGTGTCAGAGGAAACTTAAAAAGAAAATTAGGTGAGCAAAAACGGACATGAAAGGATACTGGCATATAAAAAAAAGAAAAATCCTAAGTTGTTTTACAAGTACATTAAGAATAAAAGGATAACTAGGGAAAGAGTAGGGCCCATACTTGTGATGATGTGCATCAATGTAAATGCATGTAGGCTAGCTAGACACTAGAGGGACCACCAGAAACATCACACACACACACTCAACCAATAGATCAAGTAGATGGGACATGACCAATGGACATTCACGATACACAAGGAGGTGACACGACCACAGGGGGGCATTACACCAACCCATATATAAAGGACACCACACACATGATCTGCCTCTTTCCAGTGGAGACAGTCAGTGAGTACAGACACAGGGTTGATTCAATATTAGACCCACCACGTGGATTGCAGCAGCTGGTTAGTCAGTCTAACACTACACCCTGTATGCTTCATCCGATGCCAGTGCTTATGTAATTACATTGTATATGTTGTGTTGCCCTATTATGTATTTTCTTTTATTCCCTTTTCTTCCCATGTATTTAATGATCTGTTGAGTTGCTCGCAGAAAAATACTTTTCACTGTACCTCGGTACACGTGACAATAAACAAATCCACAGATATAGGTAGCTAGAGTAGGATTAGCAGTAGTGTCGAACCCGAGTAATAGAAGTGTAAATAGTTTAATAAACGTGTTGAAGTTATCTCCACGTCTGAACCTTCCTTTGTCAAGTGCAGCACAAGGAAGCCGCTTATGTTACACCTACAACATAACAAATCAATACTGACTACAATGGAAATTTGTGTGTGGAGCCGGAGGATGTAGGTAGGGTTCTAAATGAATACTTTGTGGTCGTGTTCACCAGTGAGATGGGCAGTGTGGGTATAGAAATCAGGGAGACAGACTGTGATGAAATTTAAGAAATTAACACAAAGAGTAGGTCCTGAGTGGTCTGGCAGGCTTAAATCTCCAGGGAAATGTATCCCAGGCTGCTGACTGAGGCAAGGGAGGAAACAGCAGGGTCCCTGGCAATCATTTTCAATTCTTCTCTGGCCACAACAGAGGTGCTGGGGGATTGTACCATTATTCAAGAAGAAAGGCAGGGCTAAACCAGGAAACTAAAGGCCAGTCAGTCTAACCTCAGTAGTAGGCAAACTATTGGAAGCAAATCTATGAGACAGAATTAATCTGCATTTAGAGAGGCAGTGATTAATCAAGAACAGTCAGCATGGTTTTGATAAGGGGAGGTCATGTCTGATCAACCTGACTGAATTTTTCGAAGAAGTGGCCAGGTGTGTAAATGAGGGCAATGGATTTAGCGTAGTCTACTTGGACTTAGAATCATCATAGAATTTACAGTGCAGAAGGAGGCCATTCGGCCCATTGAGTCTGCACTGGCTCTTGGAAAGAGCACCCTACCCAAGGTCAACACGTCCACCCTATCCCCATAACCCAGTAACCCCACCCAACAACACTAAGGGCAATTTCAGACACTAAGGGCAATTTATCATGGCCAATCCACCTAACCTGCACATCTTTTGACTGTGGGAGGAAACCGGAGCACCCGGAGGAAACCCACGCACACACGGGGAGGATGTGCAGACTCCGCACAGACAGTGACCCAAGCCGGAATCGAACCTGGGACCCTGGAGCTGTGAAGCAATTGTGCTATCTCCAATGCTACCGTGCTGCCCCCAAAATCCTTCAGCAAGGATTTTGATAAGGTGCCGCATGGGAAACTATACCAAAGGTAAGGGCCCATGAGATCCATGGAAATTTAGCAAATTGGATCCAAAATTGGCTGAGTGGCAGAAAGCAGAGGGTGGTGGTCAAGGGGTGTTTTTTCTGACTGGAAATCTGTGTCCAGTGGGGGCCCACAGGGATCAATGTTGGGTGTTTTGCTGTTTGTGGTTTATGTAAATGATTTAGTCATGAATGTAGGAGGGTTGATCAGGAAGATAATATGAAAATTGGTGGGATGGTAAATAGTGAGCGGGATAGCCTTAGATTACAGGAGGATATAGATGGGCTCATCAGATGGGTTTATCAGTGGCAAATAGAATTCAGTCTGGATAGTGTGAGGTGATGCACTTGCACAGGACAACAAGGCAAGGGAATACATGATGAACAGCAGGAAGCACTGAGGATCAGACGGACCTTGGTGTGCATGTACACCGGTCCCTTCAGCTAGCAAGGCAGGTGGATACAGTGGTTAAAAAGGCCTATGGTATACTTGCCTTCATTAGCTGAGCAGAGAGTTTAAGAGCAGGGAGGTAATGCTGGAACTGTATAAAATGTTGGTTAGGCCACAGCTAGAGTATTGTGTGCAGATCTGGAATCCACATTGTAGGAGGGATGTGATAGCACTGAAAAGTGTGCAGAGGAGATTTCCCAGAATGTTGCCTGGGCTGGAGAATTTTAGTTATGAAGAGAGGTTGGATAGACTGGGGTTGTTTCCCTTGGAGCAGAGGAGACTGAGGGGAACATGACTGAGATGTTTAAAATTATGAGGGGCATAATTGGTGGAGGCATCAAAGAACAGGGTCATAGATTTAAGGTGAGGGGCAGGAGGTTTCGAGGGGATGTGAGGAAAAACCTTTCCAGCCAGAGGGTGGTGGGAGTCTGGAACTCACTGCCTGAAAGGGTGCTGGAGGCAGAGGCACTCATGACATTTAATAAGTGTTTAGGTGTGCACTTGCGATCCCAGGGCATACAAGGCAATGGGCCAAGTGCTGGAAAATGGGATTAGAATAAGTTAGGTGCTGATTGTTGACTGACGCAGACGCGATGGGTCGAAGGGCCTTTTCTGTGTTGTAAACTTCTATGACTCTATGATAAAGATCTTCTGGAAGGGGAATGCCTTCGAATTGTAAACGAACAGGCACAGTTTCATAAGCTGTGTAATTGTATAGTTATTTATATGTTCTGGTAGCTACTAACCCATTGACTGTCCCCTTCTTACATTCTCGAGCATTCAGTTTGATTCCCTTCCTCCACCTCCTTTTCCATTACCCACATTCCAAGCTGGATTGGGTTATAGGTTTTTAACATGTTAGTGTCCTCAGCACACGTATCTTTTCGAGCAGCGTTTCACTGTCACTTCATTCCTCTTTCTGAACTTGGGCTAATTTAGTGATTTGAGACCCTTGTTAACATAACAAATACCCATTTACTGTCCTGGTCACCCAGCACATACTCCTCCATCCAGTCTGAATGTAGGTGTTACTCTGTCTCCACGATTCAGTAATTACACTCAATTCCCAAACCTTTACCCTCTTCTATCAAAAGTATTCTGTTAACTCCATCTGTGGTCCAGTCACATTTGTCACAAAGCATTGTCTGGCGGTTAAGACAATTTGCGTAAATTGTCCAAAATCAATGGGGTTAGTACTTATCTTATGATTGACAAATTATAGACCAATTAACTATTTCCAACAACTTGGCAAAGGTGGGCTTACAGCATACTTTCAGGAAAAATAAAGGTTTTGAGAAGCCATTGTCTGTCAGTATGTTATCTATGTTTTAGAATTATCACTTCACCTCTTAACCAGGAAACATTTTGAGAAGTCTGTTCAATTGTTAACGATATGTCTCTCTTAGTATAAATTATTGTTAATTATAGTTAATTGCTGCTAATTACTGTTAATTGACACTTTACTTTTTATCTTTCTGACTTGTTACCTGTCTACCTTATCATGGTGAATAAATCTTTTGAATTTACCATTTAAATTGTTCATTCTTGCCGGATGGTTAAGTCTTGTAGAACCCTGATTTGATTTGCAATTGCTGACTTATTGCAAAAAACCTGTACCCCATAATCGACTTAGAACATACAAGATTCTGAAGGGGCTCGACAAGGTAGACACTGACAGATTGTATCCCGTGACTGGGAAACCGAGAACAGAGGAGCACGACCTCAGAACAAAGGGACAACCATTTAGGTCAATGATTCGGAGAAATGTCTTCAATTAAGGTGTTGTGAATCATTGGAATTGCCCAGGCAGAGGGTTGTGGATAGTCTCATTGAGTGATTCAAGACAGACAGTGATAAATTCTTGATATCCCAGAAAATTAAGGCATGTAGGGAGCAGGCAGGGCAATGGGTTGAGGTTGAAGATCGGCCATGATCGCACCTCCCCCCTACAGTCATTTAATGTTCTGCAGGGCATTAATTGCCTATGGGGAAGACTTGCCCTCAAATGTCATTGGCTGGCTGCTCTGTAGTCCCAGCAGTGCCAGGTTTGAGTGGTAACCACTGCTGGGCCGCCACCACCATCACCCCCCCCCCCCCCCAACCTGGGCCGCTGCCACCATCACCCCCCCCCCAACCTGGGCCGCCACCACCACCATCACCCCCACCCCCCAACCTGGGCCGCCACCACCACCAACACCCCCCCCCCCAAACTGGGCCGCCGCCACCATCACCCCCCCCCCCAACCTGGGCCGCCACCACCACCATCACCCCCCCCCCAACCTGGGCCGCCACCACCACCATCACCCCCACCCCCCAACCTGGGCCGCCACCACCACCAACACCCCCCCCCCCAAACTGGGCCGCCGCCACCATCACCCCCCCCCCCAACCTGGGCCACCACCACCACCATCACCCACCCCCCCCCCAACCTGGGCTGCCACCACCACCATCACCCCCCACCCCCAACCTGGGCCGCCGCCACCACCATCACCCCCCCCCCAACCTGGGCCGCCACCACCATCACCCCCCCCCCCCAACCTGGGCCACCACCACCACCATCACCCCCCCCCCCAACCTGGGCCGCCACCACCACTATCACCCCCCCCAACCTGGGCCGCCGCCACCATCACCCCCCCCCCAACCTGGGCCGCCACCACCACCATCACCCCCCCCCAACCTGGGCCGCCACCACCATCACCCCCCCCCCCCAACCTGGGCCGCCACCACCACCATCACCCCCCCCCCCCAACCTGGGCCGCCACCACCATCACCCCCCCCCCCCAACCTGGGCCGCCACCACCATCACCCCCCCCCAACCTGGGCCGCCACCACCACCATCAACCCCCCCCCCCAACCTGGGCCGCCGCCACCATCACCCCCCCCCAACCTGGGCCGCCACCACCACCATCACCCCCCCCCCAACCTGGGCCGCCACCACCACCATCACCCCCCCCCCCAACCTGGGCCGCCACCACCATCACCCCCCCCCAACCTGGGCCGCCACCACCACCATCAACCCCCCCCCCCCCAACCTGGGCCGCCGCCACCACCATCAACCCCCCCCCCCCCAACCTGGGCCGCCACCACCACCACCCCCCCCCCCACCTGTATAATGAAAGAGACTGAAGCAGGCAGGCCTAATGCTGCATTTGACAAGAATGCCCGTACAAATCAACAAGCGGGGATTGTAAAAATCCATCCCTATTGTCATAATATACACCAGTATATTATGGTGCAGACACACACACACGCACACACACACATACACTGATGGACATGCAGTGGGACCAATCAGCATACACAACACCGCAGCCAATCACCAAATAGAGTTGCACCACTTCCAGTGTAGGTGACCTGTTTGTGATCCAGAACACCCAACACATCACCTATCCCATTGGATCACCAGTCTCATACAATCATTACAAGTGAATCAGGGGCCGAGATTTCCAAGCCTTGCTGGAGCGGATATGGTGAATCAACCAAAAGTCCATTGACGTCAGCAGGACTGGAAGATCCCACTCTTTGGGGGAATCCCGCCAGCACGGGGACTGGAACATCCCACCTGGGATTTTAAAGATGTCATACAAAAGTAGTGCTGGAAAATGAATTACCTTTTCCGATGTGAAAACAGGAGAAATATAAAATAAGACATCGACACATCAGCAGTCCGTGAAAAGGACGTGTTTGGAGAGGCATCTTCCACTGGATTCCTCCTCTGGAAAATCAACATTTTGAATATTGAGTGAGAATTGCAAAATGTGGTTATATTTAAAATGTGCAAAATTAACATTTAATTAAAAGATTAAGGGTGAGATTCAGGAACCTCGTTGCACCCGATTTGGTGTCGGGATGAGGCTGCTGAACCTCGCAAGAGGCCTGTTGTGAGATTTGCGACGCTCAAAACGTCGCGCAAGACCTCGCAATCTTGATCTCACCCACACTGGGCGTGACCCAGATCAACATATTTAAATGTCACACAGACCGTGCATACGAGGCCGCAGCAGGGTGCCGTTTAGTCCATAAACGTAGACCAGGCATAATGGTCCCGTGGGGGGGGGTTCTCCCAGGCCAATGGAGACCCCTGGGAGGTCCGGGACAGCGCAGGGTGGCACCCTGGCACTCCCCCCTGACTCCATGGCACCTTGTCACTGCCAGCTTGGCACCCTGACAGTGTCACCCTGATGGTGCCAAACTGGCAGGGGCACTGCCGGGATACCTGGGTGGCACTACCAGGCCAGCAGGAGCACTGCCAAGGTGCCAGGCTGGCAGTGGCAGGGTGCCCAGCTTGCTAAGTTGGAAATGCCAGGGATTAGGCACAGGGGGCTTTGCCAGGTAAAGGGGAGGTGGGGGGGAGGGTTCTGGGGGGCTCTCCAAGGTTGAGGGAGGGAAGGGATGATCAAAAATGGAGGAGAGTGTCTGAAAGGGTGGGGGAGGGGGAAATGGGGGCAGCCAGTCAAAATGGTGCCCCAATCTGCGAGGCGCCTTTCCTGCTGGCGAGCCTCCTTCTGAGTGTGGCCTTGGCGGAGAGTAACTCCCCAAGGCCAACAAAAGGGCAAAGTGCTGTTGAATAGTGAGATATTCTGCAGCACTGCAGCCACCAAGAAACAGCCCACTAAACACACTCAAAACCGGATATAGACATTTTTAGGGTGAATTGCGCCCTAAATCTCACCGGAGCACCAACTTCCAGTGACCAGATGTCATTCACACTGTGATCAAGGTGATCAGTGAATTGTTTTCATTCCCAATTCCAATTCTTTTCCCACACCCAGTGATGCACTAAGTCATACTTTCATCTCTTTCCATAGCTAGTTAGTGAATTGTTTGAGGGGAGATTATTTTGATTTTAGGGGAGAAAAGCTCAGGTGGAGATCTCCGACTTCTTGGCCACAGCTTTGAGTGGCCATGTGAAACTGGACCGACAGGAGCTGGCAACAACTCGTCTGTCCTCTCTCATGGCCTGAGGAGATCAGAGGTTGGAAATAAAGATGGAGGCAGTGTGATCAATACATTAAACAGAAATAAATATTCATAATTAATAAACTTCATTGGATTGGCACAGGTAAACAAGGAACAATGGGCTGGATTCTCCATTATTGAGAATATGTCCCCACGCTGGAGTCAGAACGGTGGAGCTTTACTCCTGAAAATCCTGCAAAAAAGTGAAACAAATTCATAGCCCTGCAGGGGCTCGCAGGAACCCGGAGTGAATCTCTCAGCTTGTGCTGCAGATATGGGCACCTGCACTTCCGGGTCAGAGGCCGCGCATGCGGCCTCCAGCGGCCTAGCGGTGCTCCATGGCGGACTCGGACCGCGGAGGGAGACCCGCAAAGGAGACCCCCCGATTGGCCGGGTGTCCGACCCTCAAACCCCGCACATTAATTCCCTGGCCGCCTATAAGGCCCCCCGCTAGCCTCCGATCCGCCCGCCCCCGACCAGCACGGCCACAAACTGAGTCCGTAGCCCCCATGCGAGCATCCCGACCGGCGATAGCAGGTTAGTTCCACGCCGTTGGGAACTCGGCCGGTCGTGGGCGGAGGATAGCTGAGTGGGCCTCTGGCAATGGCTCCCGGCGACACGGCGTACTCCCCGGTGACGCTGATTTTCGGTGCCCGGAGAATCCAAGAACTGGCGCCGGGCCCGATTACGGCGCCAAACTGGATTCTCAGCCCCGGTGCCGGCTGCGATTTCGGAATCGGGGTGCGGAGAACATAGCCCAATGGGTTCTAATTGCTTCAGTCTTTTAGTTCATCAAATGCATGACCTGACTGTTAATGTGGAGAAGCTCATTACTCTTGAAGTCCATGCATCATTTGACCCTTCTCTATTGGATCTTTGTTCGAGCAACGTGAAAGTATTCCCATTGTCCAGTCCCCTCCTGTAATGACCCTCACGAGACCTACAGAGACGACCTGAGTGATCACCCTTTGGTGCTCATGGAATACAAGCTGATCCACTGATGGGCGGAAGCTAACAGAGTCAACCCTTAAAAGCAGGCCCGGATTGGGACCAGCATTACCGGTAGTCCCGGTTGGGACCAATGTATTGTGTGCGCGTTGTGGTCTTCTCGTTAGGCTGATAATAAACTGCCGTTTTGATTCTCCTCCTCAGGTCTCCTGAGCTTTTATACCTCCGCATTGTCCCCTGTCTGATGTGTTGGGTGTTCTGGATCACAAACAGGTCACCAACCCTGGAAGTGGTGCAACTCTATTTTATTATAAAGTTAACTATATTAACATACTTGAACTGTGGGTAAATGCAATACCAGCTTTAACTGTTGGCCCTTGCTTAGTCCCCTGTCTTTATAGTGCGTGTGCTCTCACTGGTGATTGGCTGTGGTGTTGTGTATGCTGATTGGTCCCACTGCATGTCCATCAGTGTGTGTGTGTGTGTCTGCACCATGATATACTGGTGTATATTATGACATCCCCCCTTTTATATAAAGAACATGTGCCTGTGTGACAATAAATATCGTGTAGTGAATGCACCTGACTATGTGTGTGCGTGTTATTTACATGACTATGTACATGAGGCTAATCTATTTACATGGGAAGGTGCCTGGTGCAGAGAAATAGGGTGTCACACCAACAACGAAATGAACATTATATACAAACTACTGGAACGATGAAACAGGATAACAGAACAGATCAAAGAGTCCAACATTGTAAAACTCATAAGTCAAGTCTCTGAGGTGGGCGACGAATTCTGGTTGACCGCCTCAAGGGTGGGCCAGGAGCCACCGGCTGAGGAACGGGCTGGGCCACGGCAGAGTGAGAAGGATGCAGAGTATTCGGAATCTCCACATAGTCCAGGTTGGGGACAACAGGAGGGCGTGGCACCGGTGAAGGATCACGTAGCGAGCGTGGAACGAGACGAAGGGCACGCCGATTGCAGCGGCGAAAGGAACCATCTGGCAGACGAACCAGGAACGAACGGGGAGCCACCTGCCGAAGAACCACAGCAGTCGCAGACCAGACACCCTCCGGAAGATGGATGCGGACGTTGGCATCCGGCGCCAGAGCAGGGAGATCAGTCACCCGAGCGTCATCCGCCGCCTTGTGTTGTGCACGAGATTGTTGCATCCGCTGAAGGACCGGAACGTGGTCGAGGTCTGGGACGTGAATGGACGGCACCGTGGTCCTGAGGGTACGACCCATGACCAGCTGGGCTGGCGACAGGCCCGTGGATAGTGGGGCCGAACGATAGGCCAGCAAGGCGAGGTAGAAGTTGGATCCTGCATCGGCAGCCTTGCAGAGGAGCCGTTTGACGATGTGGACGCCCTTTTCCGCTTCGCCATTGGATTGGGGGTGCAGGGGACTGGATGTCACATGCACAAAGTTGTACCTGCTGGCAAAGTTGGACAATTCCTGGCTCGCGAAGCAGGGGCCATTGTCCGACATCACAGTGAGTGGGATGCCGTGACGAGCAAAGGTCTCCTTGCAGGCACGGATGACCGCCGATGATGTGACGTCGTGCAGGCGTTCGACCTCCGGGTAGTTCGAAAAATAGTCTATAATCAGAACATAGTCCCTGCCGAGCGCATGTAACAGGTCAATGCCTACCTTAGACTAAGGGGACGTGACCAACTCATGGGGCTGTAGGGTCTCACGTGGTTGGGCCGGCTGGAAGCGCTGACAGGTGGGGCAGTTGAGCACTGTGTTGGCGATGTCCTCTTAATGCCGAGCCAGTACACAGCCTCTCGGGCCCACCGTCGGCACTTCTCCACGCCAAGATGGCCCTCGTGTAGCTGTTCCAAAACGAGCTGGCGCATGCTGTGCGGGATCACGATGCGGTCCAGCTTCAGGAGGACACCATCGACTACTGCCAAGTCTCTGATATTGTAGAACTGCGGGCATTGGCCCTTGAACCACCCATCCATCATGTAGCGCATGACACGCTGTAGTAGGAGGTCAGCCGCAGTCTTGCGGCGAATGTGGATAAGGCGTTCATCCGTGGCCGGCAGATTGGAGGCCGTGAAGGCCACATGGGCGTCAACCTGGCAGACGAACCCCTCTGCGTCACACGGTTTGTTGACTGCCCTGGACAGAGCATCGGCTATGATCAGGTCCTTGCCCAGGGTGCATAGGAGCTGGAAATCATACCGCCGGAGTTTAAGCAGAATGCGCTGGAGGCGAGGGGTCATATCATTCAGGTCTTTTTGTATAATGTTGAACAGCGGGTGATGGTCGGTCTCGACAGTGAATTGGGGGAGGCCGTACACATAATCATGAAATTTGTCAACCCCAGTCAACAGGCCCGGGCACTCCTTTTCGATCTGCGCATAGCACTGTTCCGTGGGGGTCATGGCACGTGACGCATATGCAACGGGGGCCCATGATGAAGCCTCATCGCGATGCAGGAGCACTGCCCCAATGCCGGATTGGCTGGCATCCGTTGAAATTTTTGTTTCCTTCGTGGGAGCAAAAAATGCCAATACCGGGGCCGTGGTAAGCTTGGTCTTAAGCTCCTCCCATTTGCACTCGTGGGCGGGAAGCCATTGGAAGTCTGTCGTCTTCCTGACCAGGTTCCGGAGAGCTGCGTTATGGGAGGCGAGGTTGGGGATGAACTTCCCCAGGAAGTTGACCATGCCCAAAAATCGGAGGACCGCCTTCTTGTCCGCTGGCTTCTGCATGGCCGTGATGGCTGCCACCTTGTCCACATCCGGCCGCACACCCAACCGGGAGATGTGGTCCCCTAGGAACTTGAGTTCCGTCTGGCCAAAGGAACATTTGACTCTGTTGAGGCGAAGGCCTTGGTCTCGTATTTGTTTGAAAACGTGCTGGAGACGATTGATATGCTCCTGCGGGTGGACCAAATGATGATGCCGTCAACATCGACGTGCACACCCTCAATGCACTCCATCATTTGCTCCATGGTCCGGTGGAATACTTCTGATGCCGATATAATCCCAAACGGCATCCTGTTGTAGCAGTTTCAGCCAAACGGGGTATTAAAGGTACACAGCTTTCTGCTGGACCTGTCTAGTTGAATTTGCCAGAATCCTTTCGAGGCATCAAGTTTGGTGAAGATGTTGGCCCGAGCCATCTCGCACGTGATCTCCTCGCGCTTGGGGATAGGGTAATGCTCCCTCATTATGTTACGATTCAGTTCCTTTGAGTCAATGCAGATCCGGAGCTCGCCGGAAGGCTTCTTTACGCACACCATGGAACTGACCCAGTCAGTTGGTTCCGTCACTCTGGAGAGCACTCCTTGGTCCTGGAGGTCCTGCAGCTGCTGCTTGAGGCGGTTCTTGAGGGGTGCTGGGACTCTGCGAGGTGCATGAACCACAGGCGTGACGTCTTGTTTGAGCAGGATTTTGTAAGTGTATGGAAGCGTGCCCATGCCTTCGAAAACGTCGTGGAGCTGGTCGATGATGGCATTGAGTTGCGCCCTGAAGTCCGCATCCTGGAAGGCAGACGTGTCCTCTGGAGAGGGAGGAGTTTGCACACCTGTGCGCCTAGCAGAGAGTCCTTCGAGAAGTCCACGATCTCGAAGGGAAGGATGGCTTTTCGCGAGTTGTGTGTCACTTCGAATTGGCATGACCCGGTAGCAGGAATGACGTTGCCATTGTGGTCCACTAGTTGGCAGGTCGACGGAAGAATGGTTGGTTTAACCCCAAGGGTCTGAAAAGCTGACCACGCTAGGAGATTAGCGGAAGCACCAGTGTCCAGGCGGAATTGCATCTGGGATCGGTTGACCGTCAGGGTGGCACACCACTCGTCGTCTGGATCAATGCTGTGCACCGACAGCGGCTGGTGGTTTTGATTCGGGGACAGCTTGTTCTTTGTTATAACAGCGACTCGAAAAGGCTCCCTCGGGTCCTCGGTGTCACTGGTCTGCGGGAAGTCGGAATCGGACACGGTGAACGTGGGTTGAATTGCCCGAACATTCCTGCGAGGCTGGCTGAAGCGATGCAAATTGGCAGGCTGAGCTGCTCGACAGCAGGCAGCATAGTGGCCAAGTCTGCCACATCGTAGGCATTGTCGCGGAGCCACAGTTGCCGCACGTCGTGACGTCAGTACCGTGGGTAAATGCAATACCAGCTTTAACTGTTGACCCTTGCCTAGTCCTAACCAGGTGATGCACTCAGCACATGGTGAATGTCTGTGCTGCAGGCTGTGAGCTCTGTGCTCCGAGCTGGCTGCTACTAGAATGAGCGGGAATTCTCCTGTCCCCTGTCTTTATAGTGCGTGTGCTCTCACTGGTGATTGGCTGTGGTGTTGTGTATGCTGATTGGCCCCACTGCATGTCCATCAGTGTGTGTGTCTGCACCATAATATACTGGTGTATATTATGACACTCATTCTCAAATACTCATTGGCCTTTTCCCAGGAGGTTTTGGCTGAGCAGGGAGGGAGTCAAAATAATGGAAATATGTGGCCGCATAATGTAATCATAGCAGCCATTTTAGATATAGATGATCCAAATTGTTGGAGCAAATATTGTGTTTATTGTAGTTGAGGCAGTAATTATGTAAATATTTATTTATTCTAATGTTTACATCCTTCGTGGACCAAAATAATATTAATGAACAAAGATACAAGCAAAAGATTTGGGGAATAACCTGACCAGCCATGTAAATTGCCAAACAGGGGGAAAATGAAGTTTAAAGCATACAATGGCTTTTGAGACTGCATCCACGTAGTATCATGCTATTGACACTATGTGATTTGCAAGTTTGATGTTGTGGTTTGGATTTCAGTAGATGCTTCTGGATAAGTGATTAATGTGAAGAACTGGAAATTTGATTGGGGCTCTGTAGCAATTTAAGATTGGTGTTGGGGTTAGCAGGTGGGAGTTAGGTAATGAAAAAACAGTAAAACGGCTGTTAAGACTGGTCCAAACTGTTCTTTTTCTTCCATGTTTATGGGTGAAGAAGAAGGGAGATGTTTGATGGGGGTGACAAGAGTCTCACAAACTGGCAGCAAAGCTGGCCAAGGAGCCTCCTTTGGGAAGGTCTGCTGAAGTAAGTGCCACTTTGGCATTTAACTGGACATTGGTTGGCCTACCCCTGGATCATGGATCCCAGAGGTGGAAGTCCTGCCCATCAGGAGCTGCCAGTCACAAGAACAACAGTACTACTGGGCACGTAGTGGCTGCTACTGGTACAACACTCGTCCTCGGCCTAGTATTGTAACAGGATACCAGGACATAGGGGAGGGGGAGGTTGGGGATTGACAGAGAGGGCAGGGGGATACCTCGCGTTGGACCCAGGCCATCCGAATGTTGTTTCTCTCGGCTGCTCCCCCTGCTTTGGGCTTCAGCCTGAGCAACCAGTGTGCCCAGTCGAGCTCTGGGTGGTCGGGGAAACTGTCTCTCCCGACTAGGTTGCCCAGCATTTGGGCTATGTAGTCCGTCTCTGTCCTTGGTGCCTTCCGGCAGGCCCACAATTCGTGTGTTCTGCCACCGGGACCTGAAATATACAACAGGACTTCATCCGCTTACAAAGAGACTCGGTGCTCCAGCCACCTCACAATACCCCTCCATGCCCCACCGAGGCCCTGAGTGCTTTGGCCAATGGTTCCATCGCCAGGGCAAAAATCAATCCATGTCGCGTCCTCCGCTGTAATCCAAAGTACCACGAACTGATGTTACACGTCCAGACACTCACCTGATAGGCCTTATACAGCAGCCTCACCCAATCTATGAATTCCTGCCCTGATCCAAACACCTCAAACAAATGCGCCCATTCAACCAGGTCAAACGCTTTCTCCCGCCCATCGAAATTACAAAGTCCTGACTCCTGGAGGCATCATGATCACATGGTGGCACAGTGGTTAGCACTGCTGCCTCACAGCTCCAGGGTCCCGGGTTCAATTCCGGCCTTGGGTGACTGTGTGGAGTTTGCACTTTCTCCCTGTAACCTCGCGAGTTTCCTCCGGGTACTCAGGTTTCCTCCCACACTCCAAGATGTGCAGGTTAGGTGGATTGGCCATGCTAAATTGCCCCTTAGTGTCCAAAAAAGGTTAGGTGGGGTTACGGGGATAGGATGGAGGTGTGGGCTTAAATAGGGTGCTCTTTCCAAGGGTCGGTGCAGACTGATGGGCCGAATGGCCTCCGTCTGCACTGTAGATTCTATGAACCTCCGGACATTAGCTGACAACTGCTGCCCCTTCACAAATCCGATCTGGTTCTCTCCTATCGCCCCCGACACACAATCCTCTATACATGTCGCCAGCACCGTCACCAATATTTTCACGTCCATGTTCAACAACAAAATTGCACGGTACGATCCACACTGCTGCGGTCCTTATCCTTTTTAAAAATAAATGAGACAGAAGTCTGAGAGGGCGTCCGGGGGAGTTCCCCCTTCTCCAACGACTCATTGTACATCTCGACTAATAGAGGCCCCAATTCCTAACCGAACGTTTATAAAACTCTGCCAGGAACCCATCCGGGCCTGGGGACTTCCCCGACTTCACAGACCCAAACACCCCATTATCTCCTGTGGTGATATGCATCACTGTAAATACACAAAGGGTTAATGTGAACACACTACACCTAGCTAGACACTAGAGGGAGCACCAGAGACATCATGACACACAGACATTCAACTAATAGGACAGTAAGATAGGACACGACCAATGGGCAGTCATGACACACCCAGAGGTCACACTACCACAGGGGGGCATTACACACACCCAGAAAAAGGAGATAGCACACATGATCTTCCTCTTTCCAGTGGAGACACTTAGTGAGTACACAGGTTGATTGAAACACATCACACCCACCACGTGGATTGTAGCAGACTGGTTAGTTAGTCTGAGTAGCAACAGCAGGATTAACAGGAGAGTCGAATCCAAATAGGAGAATTGTTAATAGTTTAATAAACGTGTTAAGCTATCTCCAAGTGACTTCTGGTGGTGTGGGCGAGCAGGGCGGCCACAATAACAAGAGCTCCCGCCGGTGGCCGCGATTCGCGGCAATTTCAGGGAAATCCCCGAGTCCTCACGCACTTCCCGACTATCGTCGGCCTTTGGGCCCGCCACGAGCAACCAGCGGGGCTGGTTTAAAAAACCGGTGAAGAACCTCGCGCGGGTGTCGGGCGGCGGGGGCTGAGGCGCCGTGCCCGGCGCAGCAGGTCAGAACAGCGGGGGCGGAGCTAGGAGGAGGCCGAGGCGGCAGGCCCGAGGCCAGGGCACCATGTAGAGAGGGTGCTCCACGTCGGATGGCTCCCACCTAGGAAGAAGAAAGAAGGTTGAAGCCTGGTCCCAGGTGAATGCAGAGGAGAGAGAAAGAAGGTTTAAGGAAGTTTGGTCAAAGTTTTTTTTTCTCTCCCCCTTTTTTTTCAAAAGAAGAATGTCAGATTGATGAAGGACAGGAGGGTGAAGGGGGAGAGAGGAGAAAGGAAAGAAGATAAAAAACAATAAGCCGCTAAAGGATGTGAAGAGCAGCATCGAAGAAAGGAGGAAACGCGGGTTCGCCGCCGAAGGAGAAGACGAGCAAAAGTGTTGACACAATGGCGGAAGCCGAACTTTAAGGCGGGGCCACACTACTTACGGTGGAGAAGATGACCGAGGTGATGGCGGTGGAGCTGGTAAAACAGTTTATGAGGCACATGGAGGCCTTGAGGAAAGAGACGGCGGTCGTGTTGAGGTCATTGGTGGAGGAGGCAATCGGCCCGATGAGGGTGGAGGTGGCAAAGGCATCGGCCGAGGTGAGAGAGCAGGGCGAGAAGATGAAGGAGGTGGAGGAGGCCGTGACACGACATAGCGACCAGGTCACCTCGATGGGGGACAAGCTGCGGAGGGTGGTGGAGGTTAACAGAGGGCTACGAGCAAAGCTGGAAGACTTGGAAAACCGCTCAAGGCGGCACAATTTGAGAATTGTGGGCTTGCCCAAAGGGACAGAGGGCCAAGGCCAACGCAATACTTCGCTAAGAAGTTGGTGGAGCTGATGGGGGAGGGTGAGAACCCCACCCTGTACAAGCTAGACCGAGCTCATCGGTCATTAAGGCCGAAGCCCAAAGTGAACGAGCCGCCATGGGCAGTAATTATCTGCTTCCATAAGTTTTGCATGAAGGAGAAGGTACTAAGCTGGGCAAAGCAGAAGCGTGAGGTGCTGTGGGATGGTACTGCGGTTCAGATCTACCAGGACTTGACGGTGGAGTTGGCAAAAAGACGAGCGGCGTTTGGGCGAGTGAAGGCGGCTTTGTACAAGAAGGGGGTGCGATTTGGTGGGGTGTGCCCGGCGAAGTTAAGAGTAACATATAACGCCAAAGACTTTTATTTTTAGACAGCGGAGGCGGCTGAGGCATTCGTTGAGGGCAGAAAGCTTGGGGCAGACGTGAAGAGCGGAACTGGAAGACAGACTGTGGACTGTGTTTGAGCGGCTGGAAAATGTACAAATGTTACAGCTTTCTTTTTACTGATTTGTATTGAAAGTTACTTCCCTTTGCATTGTTACAGAGTTTAAGTTAATGGCGTTCTATGTTGCGACGGTTAAATGTTATGTTAGTGAATTGTAGGGGTTGGATTGTTGGGTTTGTTTTGGTGTTTCTTTCTCTGGGACTGGGTGGAAGGGGGCGAGAGGTCTTGGCGGGGGGAGCCACCCGTGCTAGCTAACTAGAGTCAGTTAGTGAAGGGGGTGAGGTGAGAGGAGGACTGCGGATGTTGGAGCCTGGATAGCAGGCTTCAATGGGCCTATTAGGCGCGCAAGAGGGGGTGGAGGGAGGGATGTTGGGGGATGTTTTTGTAGGGGGGGGTTCTTGGGAGGGGGGGAATGGGTTTGATGTTAACAATGGACAGGGGCGGGTCAGGCTTATGGGGTAGGGGCCCGGTGGTATGGTGATGGTGGATAAGAAAGGTGGGGGGGGTGAGAGACCCCCAGTAAGGATAGCCACGTGGAACATGAGAGGGCTAGGAGGTCCGGTCAAGAGGTCAAGGCTGCTTGTACATCTTAAAAGTTTGAAAGCCGATGTAGCAATGCTGCAGGAGACTCACTTGAGGGTGAAGGACCAGGTGAAACTTAAAAAGGGCTGGGTTAGCCAAGTGTTTCACTCCGGATTTGATGGAAGGGCTCGAGGGGTAGCGGTGCTGGTCAGCAAAAGGGTACGCTTCCAGATGGAGAAGGTGGTGGCAGATCAGGGGGGTAGATATGTGACTGTGGCAGGGGCGCTGGAGGGGAGATTAGTGGCGCTGTTAAGTGTATACGGTCCCAATTGGGACGATGTGGGATTCGCGAGGGAGGTGTTTGGGGCTATTCCCGACTTGGACACGCATGAGCTGATTGTGGGGGGGGGGGACTGGAACTTGGTGCAAGAGCCAAGGTTGGACAGATCACTGCCGCGCTCGCTGGTCCCATCAGGGGGGGCGAAGACGCTGGCTGGGCTAATGGTGGAAATGGGAGGGGTGGACCCTTGGAGGTTCCTGCACCCAAGGGAACGGGAGTACTCGTTTTTCTCAGCGGTCCATAAGATATACTCGCGGATCGACTTTTTTATGGTGGGGGAGGCTTTGCTGGCTGGGGTCAAGGGGTCAGAATACTCTGCGATTGCAGTGTCAGACCACACTCCCCACATTGGGTGGATATGGTGCTGGAGAAGGGGGCAGTGCAGAGACCGGTGTGGAAACTGGATGTGGGGCTTTTGGGGAACCAAGTGTTCTGTGAGAAAATTGAAAAGGTAATTAAGGAATATGTAGGTTTCAATTGTACGGGTGAGGTGTCGAGGGCAGTCGCCTGGGAGGCTCTAAAGGCGGTGGTGAGGGGTGAGGTAATTTCATTTAAGGCCAGGGTGGATAAAGAGGAGAGGTTGGAGCGGCAGAGGGTAATAGATGAGATGTTGGAGGTAGATAGGAGGTATGCAGAGGATGTGGACCCAGCAAAGCTGGAAAAGAGGAAGGAACTACAGGCGAGCTTGGACCGACTGTCCACCAGGAAGGCGGTGCGCCAACTGAGACGAGCAAGGGATGCAGTTTATGAACATGGAGATAAGGCAGTTATCTCTAAGGCAGTTAAGGTATGTTAGCAGGTCAGCTCCGGAGGGAGGCAGCGGCAAGGGAAATTCTTCAGGTGAAGGATAGGGCAGGGAAGTTGGTGGTGGCCCCAGTGCTGATTAACAAGGTTTTTGAGGAGTTTTATGAGAGGTTGTACAAGTCAGAGCCACCCGGGGGAGACCGTGAGATGCAGGGATTTCTAGATGGGTTGGAGTACCCGAGGCTAGCGAGGGGGACAGGGCTACATTAGAAGGAGCAATAGTGGAGCAGGAGATAAAGGATGCGATTGGGAGGATGCAGTCGGGGTAGGTGGCAGGGCCGGATGGGTTTCCGGTGGAATATTATAAACAATTTAAGGATAGGTTGGCACCCCTGATGGTGGGGATGTTTGAGGAGGCGATAGGGAAGGGGGAGTTGCCTCAAACCTTGGGGCAGGCATCGATTTCCCTGTTGCTAAAAAAAGATAAGGATCCGACGGAGTGTGGGTCGCATAGGCCCATATCGCTTCTGAATGTGGACGCAAAAGTATTGGCGAAGGTGCTGGCGGGTGGGCTAGAGGAGTGCCTCCTGAAGGTGATAGGTGAAGATCAGATAGGGTTCGTGAGAGGGAGGCAGCTCTTTTCAAACATTAGAAGGGTTTTGAACGTTGTTATTGCACCGGCTGAAGGGAAGGAAACAGAGGTAGTTGTGGCATTGGACGCCGAGAAGGCGTTTGATCGGGTAGAATGGGGGTACCTGATGGCAGTGCTGTAGCAGTTTGGGATTGGACCAAGGTTTGTGAACTGGGTAAAGCTATTATATAAGGAGCCGAAGGAGAGGGTCCGCACAAATAATATCAGTTCAAGATACTTTTCTCTCCACCATGGGACGAGACAGGGATGTCCTATGTCCCCCCTGCTGTTTGCACTTGCGATTGAGCCGTTGGCCATCGCATTGAGAAGTTCGGGAGTATGGAAAGGAATAGTGCGGGGGGGGGGGGGGGGGGGGGGGGGGGGGGGGGGGGATAGAGCATAGGGTGTCCTTATATGCCAACGACTTGCTGCTGTATGTGTCGGAACCGAGTGCATCGATAGGAGGAATATTGGAGTTACTGCGGGTATTTGGGTCTTTCTCAGGGTACAAGTTGAACCTGGACAATAGTGAGTACTTTGTGGTGTCTCGGCCGGGGGTGGGGGTAGGGGTGGGGGGGGCTGCCATTCCGTAGAGCAGGGACTCATTTTAGGTATCTGGGGGTGCAGGTTGCCCGGGAGTGGGGGAGGCTTCGCAGGTACAACATCACTAGTTTGGTGGGGAGAGTGAAAGCCGATCTGGCAAGGTGGGACGGCCTTCCTCTGTCACTGGCAGGTCGGGTACAGGCGGTTAAAATGAATGTGTTGCCGCGATTCCTGTCTATTTTTCAACGCCTCCTGATTTTCCTGCCAAAGTCTTTTTTCAGGGAGATTGAGGGAAGGATTACCTCATTCATATCGGGAGGGAAGGTGGCCAGAGTGAGAAAGGTGCTGCTACAGAGGGGGAGGCAGGCAGGGGGTTTGGGTCCCCTGAACCTGTTGTACTACTACTGGGTGGCGAATGTGGAGAAAGTGCGGAGCTGGGTCAGAGGGGTTGATTCTCAGTGGGTCAGAATGGAGGAGAGTTTGAAAATGAGTTATTGTCACAAGTAGGCTTCAAACAAAGTTACTGTGAAAAGCCCCTAGTCGCCACATTCCGGCGCCTGTTCGGGGAGGCTGGTACGGGAGTTTGTGCAGGGGGTCGGGGCTGAAGGCACTAGCAACAGCGCCGCTCCCGATAGCTCCGGGGAAATATTCAGGGAGTCCGGTAATAATAGCTTCATTGAAAATCTGGAGGCAGTTTCGCCAACACTTCGGGTTTAGTAGGGTCAAGGGAATTGCCGATTCAGGGGAACCACAGATTTGAGCCAGGGAGGTGGGATGGAAGTTTTCGGAAATGGGAAGAGACGCTAAAAGATTTGTTTCTTCGGGGTCGGTTTGTAGGATTGAGGCAGCTGGAAGCGAAGTATGGGCTAGAGTAGGGAGAAGTGTTTAGGTACATGCAGGAAGGAGATACAGAGCTTCCCAGAGGAACCGGCCTCCACATTGCTGGAGGAAGTGTTGACGACAAGGAGACTGGAGAAGGGGGCAGTGTCAGCGGTGTACGGAGCTATTTTGGAAGAGGATAAGACACCACTGGAAGGGATCAAAGCAAAGTGGGAGGAAGAGCTGGGAGAGGTTATAGAGGAGGGGGTCTGGACTGAGGTGCTCCGGAGAGTGAATGCCTCCACCTCATGTGCGAGGTTGGGGCTGATACAGTTGAGGTTGTATATAGAGCGCACCTCACAAGGGCGAGGATGTGCCAATTTTTTGAAGGAGTAGAGGATGTGTGTGAGCGTTGCGGGAGGGGGGTGCCCGCGAATCACGTTCATATGTTTTGGTCCTGTCTAAAGCTAGGGGAGTACTGGAAGGAGGTGTTTAGGGTAATTTCCAAGGTGGTGCGTGTGAATCTCGACCCGGGTCCCCAGGAGGCCATATTCGGGGTGTCGGACTAGCCAAGGTTGGAAACGGGAGCGGAGGCAGATATCATAGCCTTCGCCTCGTTGATCGCCCGAAGGCGGATCCTGCTGGAATGGAGAGCAGCCTCTCCACCCAGTGCCCTGGCGTGGCGGGGGGACCTGTTGGAATACTTGACCCTTGAGAAGGTTAAGTTTGAACTGAGGGGAAGCTCGGAGGGGTTCGACAAGTCATGGGCACTATTTATTATGCACTTTCAAGAACTGGATAACATCGAACATTAGTTGGGGGGTGTGGGGGGGGTGTGGGGGGGGGGGGGTGGAGGGGGGCTGTGTAGATTAAGGATGACTATGGGTAATCCCTGATTCCTTTTTGTCATTTGTTTATGTAAACATGTGGGCTGAGGTTTGGGGGTTGGTGGGCGGATGGGATCGTTGTTATTATGGGGATTGACATATCTTGCTGATTATTGTTTATTGTTGATGGGTGTAAATGCGGGAGAAAATGTGAAAAAGGAGAGTAAAAATATATTTTTTTAAAAGCTATCTCCAAGTCTGAACCTTCCTTTGTCAGATTGCACATCAAGGAAGCAGCTTACAAGAGCATAACAAAACACCTCCCTCAGCCCCATTGGTGCCCCAACCCCTGCACCTTCCCCTCCTACGCCATCGGGAACTGCAGCCCATCCAAGAACCGCCTCATACCCTCATAGCACAGCCTCAAAATAAGGGGAAGTAGATTTAGGACTGAGTTTAGGAGGAACTTCTTCATCACCCAAAGGGTTGTGAATCTATGGAATTCCTTGCCCAGTGAAGCAGTAGAGGCTCCTTCATTAAATGTTTTTAAGATAAAGATAGATAGTTTTTTGAAGAATAAAGGGATTAAGGGTTATGGTGTTCGGGGCCGGAAAGTGGAGCTGAGTCCACAAAAGATCAGCCATGATCTCATTGAATGGCGGAGCAGGCTCGAGGGGCCAGATGGCCCTACTCCTGCTCCTAGTTCTTATGTTCTTATGTTCTTATATCAGCTTCTGATAAAAAGCCTCAAATACCCCATTCACCCCAGACACCATAACCACCACATCCCCACTGTCCCTCATATCTGTCCAATCCCACTAGCCACCGCCAGCCTCCTCAACTAAAGCACCAGCATCCTGGTGTTTTTTTCCCCCAGACCTGTGCCCTCCCCTGGCCCTGCACAATTGCCCCTTGGCCTTCCCTGTAGAAATAAGCCCAAAATCCATTTGGAGCCTCCGGCTCTCCTTTAACAGCGCCTCCTCTGGTGCCGCCAAGTACTTCTGGTCCACCACCAGGATGCGCTCCACCAACCTCTGCCTCTCTAACCTCTCCACCCTCTCCTTGTGGATCCGAATCAAAATAAACTGCCCCCTAATCATTGCCTTCAGCGCATCCCACAACTTGGAGGCAGAGATGTCACCCATCTTGTTATGCTACACATAATTCCGGATAGCCACCCCTACTTTTCCACATACCTCCTTATCTGCCAACAACCCCACATCTAATCTCCACTGTGGCCACTGGGAGACCCCCCCTTTCCACCCACAAGTCTATCCAGGGCGGTACGTGAACAGACGCCACAATTGCCAAATATAATTATTATTATCTTTATTGTCACAAGTAGGCTTCCATTAACACTGCAATGAAGTTACTGTGAAAAGCCCCTAGTCGCCACACTCTGGCCTGTTCAGCTATACAGAGGGAGAATTCAGAATGTCCAAATTACCTAACAGCATGTCTTTCGGGGACTTGTGGGAGGAAACCGGAGCGCCCAGAGGAATCCCACGCAAACATGGGGAGAACATGAAGACTCCGCACAGACAGTGACCCAAGCTGGGAGTCGATCCCGGGACACTGGAGCTGTGAAGCAACAGTGCTACTCTTTGTGCTACCGTGCTGCCCCCTGCTGACTCAACCACCCTGCCAGCAATGCCTGGTCCCGGTTCAAAAAAAATCAATCCGTGAATACACCGTGAATACACATGAGAAAAGAACATAAATTTCTTCGCCCTTGGCCTCTCAAGCTTCAACAGGTTCACCCATCCATCCGCTCCATAAATCCACAACTCCCTCACCATCACCGACACCGTCAAAGGCCTGGGACATGACTGGTCAAGCCTAGATTCCATAAACAGCCAGTGCATGTCCAAGTTCGGAACCTTTGCCAAAAGCCGCTTCATGAATTCTACATCATCCCAATTTGGGGCATATATGTTCACCAGCTGGGATGTAGATGGAAGTTGCACGTTGGGTGGCTCCTGCTCGAGGCTCTGGTTTCTGAGTTTAATGCCCGGTTCCAGGGGCAGTTTTTGGATAAGCTGGTGCAGGAAGACATAAGTGAAGGAGGGGAATGTCGAAGACCCAAAAGAAAGCACTGGAAGAAGGGGGCAGGTAAAAGTTTGCTGTTGTGTGACCGGGCCAGCCCGGCAGCAGGAAAGAGTGGCGGAGGCTGGGTCGCTGGATGGGGCCGCGCTCTTCACAGTAGAGACTTTAACCAAGTGATGGCTTGGAGAATTTCAGAGGTAGGTCGGCAAACACATGGAGGTGATGAGTAAGGAGATGATGGTAGCGATGAAGGAGCTGGTGAAGGAGGCGATGGTCCCGGTGAAGACGGCGGTGTTGAAGACATTGGCCGAGGTACAGGAGCACGGAGAGAAGTTGAAGAGGGTGGAGGGGGAGGAAGCTCTGCCTCAACACAGTGACCAGTCCACCTTGATGGGTGAGGAGCTGTGGAGGGTGGTGGAAGCCAACAAAGGACTTGGAGCCAAGGTGGAGGACCTGGAGAGCAGGTCAAGGTGACAGAATTTAAGAATTGTGGGCTTGCCTGAGGGGTGGAGGGCCTGAGGCCGACTGAGTATTTTGCAAAGATATTGGGGGAGGTGTTGGGGGAGGGGAATGATCCCTCTCGACACGAATTGGACAGGGCTCATCGGTTGCTCAGGCCCAAGCCGAAGGCAAATGAGCCAGCAAGGGCGGTCATAATTTGATTCCACAAATTCCATGTCCTGAGTTGGGGCAAAACAAAGATGTGAGATGCAGTGGGAAGGAGCTGTATTCGTATATACCAGGACTTAACTGTGGAGCTGGTGAGAAGGCGGGCGGCCTTTGATCGCATGAAGGCGGCACTCTACAGTAATGGTGTGAGGTTTGGCGTGGTCTATTCGGCGGAGCTGAGGATGAGCTATAATTCGAGCGACTTCTACTTTGAGACGGTGGAGGCAGAGGCGTTCGTGAAGGCTGAAGGACTGAGGTTAAAATGACAGATGGGACTGGGCTTGGTTCTGGATTGAGGAAGGGGGGGTGAATGATATATGCAGATTTTTTTCTTGTTTCTTATTTCAGGGTGTCTATTTGTTCAGTGTGGGGGAACAGTTCAGGGTTTGGTTTTTGGGTTGGTTGATGGGGAAGGGTAGTGTATCCTCGGCTATGGGTTACAGTGGGTAGGAAAATATTGAACTTTGGGGTTATGGCTGTTTGCTGGGCATGTTTTTTTTTGTGGTTTGTCTTTGTTTTCACGGACTGGATCATGGGGGGAGGGGATTGGGAAGAGGGGGGGCCTGGGCTGGGGGCACCCACACTCGCAAGCGTGGGTTGGCTAGTGAATGGGAGCGTGGTGAGGGGGAGGAACGCAGTGGTTGGAACCTGGTTGAACAGGTTTCGATGGGCCTGGGATGTGTGAAAGGTGGGGGATTGGGATCGATACTGAGAGAGGTGTTTTCAAGAAGCGGATGGGGGATTTTGGGAAGGAGAGGTTCGACAATAAAAAATGTGTCAGACCCAGTAGGCAGGACTCAGGGAGATGAAGAGAGCAGATTGCAGGGGCGTGGAAGAGTGAGAGAACCCCGGTCAGAGTAGTAACGTGGAACGTGAGGGGGTTGAGGGGACCGGTGAAGAGGTCGAGGATGTTTGAACATTTAAAGAGTCTAAAGGCCGACGTGGTGATGCTGCAAGAGGGCCCATCTGAGGGTGAAGGATCAGGTGAGGCTCAAGAAGGGCTGGATGAGTCAGGTTTTCCATTCGGGGTTTGATAGCAGGGCTCAGGGGGGTAGCGGTATTGGTGGGCAAGAGGAGTAAGGTTTCAGAAGGAGGATGTGGTGCTGACCAGGGGGGTAGGTATGTGATTGTGACGGGAGTGTTTAGAGGGGAGGTTGCTGGTGTTCGCCGGGGAGTGGGGGGGGGGGGGGGGCAAAGGCACTAGCTGGGCACATGAGAGAGATGGGGAGAAGTGGACCGGTTGAAAGTTCCTGCACCCAGGGGGCCAGGATTTTGTTTAAGGCTAAGATGGACGAGGAAGGAGGAGACAGGAACAGTAAAATTTGACAGAGGAGATGCTGGGAGGTGGATAGAAGGTGCGCAGAGTGTTACATTCTGGCGCTTGGCCGGTCGGGATAAGTGAACTTAAAGAATGTCTAGCTCTTGACTAGTTGAAGTTTTATTGTTGAACAATTACGTGAGGTTAGATAACCATATGAATATTATCAAAAATTACTAACTATTATAAATAATCTAAGAGCT